>NW_015152341.1:9960-12921 GCF_000732505.1 Cyprinodon variegatus
TTCTGGCTTATTTTCACCCCTGCTGCTACTGCCATGATCCATCTGTGGTCATGCAGAATGTGCAACGTTACACACCTGGTGGGCTGTGTGACCAAGGAAGAAGTAGCTGCACGGCTGATACTGCTTAGCTTGTATTGCAGATTACAGCACAATGATGCATTTGAAATGCCCAAGAGACCACCCACTAACATTTTTATTTAGTCTCGTCTCATTGACGAAAACTCACACCCATGGGTTGTCTTTTTCGTCATTCAAGATCCATGTTTATCTGATCATTTTTCTTTAACTTTGTGAAAAAAAGAGCATCAACAAAATAATTTCATCATTGTTGACGAAAACAACACTGTTCATGTAGGGAACTATTTTGTCCAAAAGGGAAAAGGGCAGGTTCTCTAGCACCACCTAGTGTCTATCTGTGCACAACATGAATATGAATATGTTAAAGTTGTCATTTTTATCTAAGTAGAGCTCTAGTTAATTACAAATTAGCTTTTACTAGCTGTTTTTGGAATTTCTTCAGCTAATATATATTTAAAAAAAATCTGATAAAGATGAGGGGAAAAGGGGGGATACATACCAGCAGTATAAAGCCATAATATTTTAAGCTCTATTTCAGATGGGAGATTTTCCATACCAAATTTAACTGAGATTCCATTTGAAGTGGTGATTCTGCTGCATCACTACCATATTTTAGCTTGTAAAGAAAGTGAATCAAAAACAAGTTGATAGTCTCAGTGTAATTCAAAGCACGGTGTAATTCAAAGAAAAAAGCAGCAACTAGAAATACAAACACTAATGCAAAATTCGTAAACCTAAAATCAAATTATCAAAAAGTAAAACTAAAAGTTGAAAAGCTATTTGTAAAAAAAAAACCTCAGTAAATTTTTATTAAGTATTAAAATTAATTTGAAATGAAATAATATTATTCCTAAGAAAAAACATTTGATTTTTAACATTTAGCTTTGAGTTTTGCTTATTGTATTGTTATTTTTTAGAAATAGAAATAGAACTTTATTGATCTCATGGAAAAATTAACCGTCAGCATTTAACCCATCCCCTTGGGGAGCAGTGGGCTGCCACTCTGCAGCACTCAGGGAGCAGTCTGGGGTTAAGGGTTTTGCTCAGAGACACAGAGTCCTGGCTGTGGGGATCAAACAGGGTACTTGCTACCAACTCAGAGCACAAGCGCACTGCTCTAACCACTACATACAGATACAGATATCTGTATCTAAGTAACTCCAACTGTAAAAAAGCACTTTAAAACAGCACTTGTCGCTTTTAAACAATAAGCGCTAGCTCAGCATAGCTATGGCTTCTCTCTCTCCCTCCCTTGACTCTTTTCCAGCTCTTACTTCTTCCTTTCCTCTCTCCTGCTCTCTGTGTTAGATGTTCCATTATTCCTCAGCCTCGTTTAAACTGTCAACCTGTCTCTTGCCCAAGCAGCTGTACCAACATGCTTCAAATGCACTTCCATTGTGCCAGTGCCAAAACACTCCAGCCCAAGGTGCCTTAGCGACTACCGCCCTGTAGCACTCACACCAATCATAATGAAGTGCTTTGAGCAGCTGGTCCTGGCACACCTGAAAGACTTGCTACCATCCACATTAGACTCATATCAGTTTGCATACCGCAGCAATAGGAGCACAGAGGACGCAGTTTCCATGGCACTGCACTCTGTGCTCACACATCTGGACATTAAGAACACTTATGCACACATGCTGTTTGTTGACTTTAGCTCAGCATTCAACACTGTCATTCCGGCGAAGTTATTAGCCAATCTTCGAGACCTGGGAATCAACACCTCCACGTGCAACTGGATTCTGGACTTTTTGACCAACAGACCCCAGAATGTCCATCACACTCAACACTGGTGTACCACAGGGCTGTGTGCTAAGCCTGTTTCTCTACTCCTTCTTCACCCACAACTGCAAGACTGTGTACGCGTCTAATTCCATCATCAAGTTTGAGGACGACACCACAGTGATTGGTCTCATGAGCAACAACGATGAGACTGCCTATAGGGAGGAGATCAAGCACTTGGCCACATGGTGCACTGAAAATAAGCAGCTCCTCAACACCACCAAAATGAAGGAGCTCATCATAGACTTTAGGAAAGATTCAACAGGCACCCACAACACCATCCACATCAATGGAATAGCTGTTGAACCTGTCTCCAGTTTCAAGTTTCTGGGGACCCACATCTCAGCGGACATGTCCTGGTCAACCAGCACCTCCTGCCTGTCAAGAAGGCTCACCAGCACCTCTTGTTCATGAGAAAACTGAGGAAGAATCAGCTCTTCTCAAATATCATGGTGAACTTCTATCGTTGAGCAATAGAAAGCATCCTGACCAACTGAGTAACAGTGTGTTACGAAAGCTGTTCCGTTGCAGAGTGTAAGGCACTGCAGTGGGTGGTGAAAGCCGCCCAGCACATCACTGGAACTTCACTACCCACCACTGAGCACATCCAGGAGAAACGCTACCTACATCGAGCCCGCAGCATTCTTAAGGACTCATCCCACCCAGCCCACAGACTGTTTTCTCTCCTGCCCTCCGGCAGGCGTTTCAGGTACCTCTGGACCAGAACCAGCAGACTAAAGAACATCTTTTTCCCCAGAGCTGTCTCTTTACTGAACTCTAACCCTCGGGTTAGACTCTACTCTCCTTCCTGACACCTACCACCATTTTGCTATTCTGTTTTTTACAAGACTGTAATTTTCACCTGCACTCCTGACTGTTACTATGTAACAACTGTGTACATGTATCTTGCACTACTCACCTGACTAAATATAGATTTGCACTGCTGACTGTTTATATTTGCACTGCCGACTGTTTATTCACAGTATCAATTGTTTACATATACATTTGTAATAACATACTTTAACCATAATGTGCAATTACGTTCCACTGCACTTTAATTTAGATAGCTTTGGTCCAAACTTTATTTATTCATTTTATAGT
>NW_015152341.1:14281-15249 GCF_000732505.1 Cyprinodon variegatus
CTGGTCTACAAACACCATCTCGCAGAGAATGGTGTGGCCTTGAAGGTGAAACAGACTCAGTAAAAAATTTTTATAGTGACTAAATAGGATAAATTAATATATACCGGATATACCGGAGAAATCTAAATTGTCCGACAACAACTTTCTGTCTCCTCTGTTCGCTGAGCAGTGCTGCAGGGGGCAAAAGTTTAGTTTGTTCCCCTTCACAGGTTCATGAATTTGTTGATGGAGTTGCTAGATCTCTGCGTACTGCCTTACACAACGCAGCCCCTTTGAAAAAGCAAAACTTTGAAAAAAGAAAACTGGCTCCCTGGTTTTATGCAGAGCGGTGCACTCTGAAGCAAAATGCTGGGAAACTGGAGAGAAAATGGTGCTACAAATGCCTATGGAAATCCTACCTAGTCTGGAAAAATAGTTTACTGTTGTATAAGACTTCCCTTCATAAAGCAAGAGCAGCATATTTCTCCTCATTAATAGAGAACAATTTTTAATATAGTAGCCAAACTCATCGAGAGCCATAGCTCTGTTGAACCGTCCAACCCGCCTATTTTTAGCAGTATTGACTTTATGGGATTTTTTTATAAATAAGATTGATTTTATTAAAAATAGGATCATTTTCGCTCATCTAATTATGATTGGTTTATC
Source organism: Cyprinodon variegatus (assembly GCF_000732505.1). Classification (NCBI taxonomy): domain Eukaryota; kingdom Metazoa; phylum Chordata; class Actinopteri; order Cyprinodontiformes; family Cyprinodontidae; genus Cyprinodon; species Cyprinodon variegatus. The sequence goes on from NW_015152341.1 coordinate 14,927, forward strand.
TATGGAAGGTTAGGCATTATCTGAGGTAGCCATAGAATCTGAACCATCTACAATCTGGTCTAGACTACTTTGATCCAGTTGAACTTTCAGAGTTAGCAACACTATTCTCTTCATCATAAGCCTATAACTTGTATGTTAGATCCAGTTCCAACCAGATTATTGAAGGAAGATTTGATGTTGTCCTCCATATTAGATGTGATTCATCTATCCCTGTTACAGGGTTATTTACCAAAGGCTTTTAAGGTTGTTGTACTTAAAGGCACACTATGCAACATTTTTCAGTTAATTAATGTGTTCCATAACGTTTTGGATGATTAAATGAG
>NW_015152341.1:17422-19054 GCF_000732505.1 Cyprinodon variegatus
AATATTGGACTTGTATCTGCGCTTGCCCTGTTAGGTCTCAGTGCTGCATTTGACACAGCTGAGCGTAATATTATTTTAGATATATTTTGTAGGAATGAAAGGAACAGCACTAGACTGGTTTAAATCGTATCTATCTGATCGATTTCAGTTTGTTCACGTTAATGATTAATTTTTTTCATGCTCCAGGGTTACCTGTTGAGTACCACAGGGATCAGTGCTAGGACCAATTCTCCTTACTATGCATATGTCTTGAAGACATGCCTGTAATCTTAAGACCTGGATGACTGTTTACTTTCTTCTTCTGAGTGCAGACAAACATAAGTTACAGTCTTTGGACCAGAGTCTTTAAAAAAAAAAAAGAAGATGATTAGTCAGTCACTTCATTTGGATGGGATCAAATTGATCTCAGATAATAAAGTAAAAAATCTTGGTCTTATTTTTGATCAGATCCTGTCTTTTAAATCCCATATCAAAGAAGTCTCCAGAAGCTCCTTCTTTCATCTCCGGAATATTGCAAAATTTAGAAATATCCTGTCCAGGGGTTATGCTTAGAAACTAATCCACGCATTTCTTACTTCAAGGCTCGACTATCATAATTCTTTACTATCAGTAAGCCTACAAACTGTGGTTAAAAGATTTCAGCTTTCAGCTTATAGTTAGAATGGCTCAGGTTACCCTGAGCTATCTCTATAGTTATGCTGCTATAGGCTTAGACTGCTGAAGGACGACTATTTCATAATTCTGCTCCATTCTATCTCTATTTTCCCACTCTGCAGAATTTGTTAGTTCAATCTCTAATGCTGTGCTCTCTCTGCTTTTTCTCAAAGTAACTTAATCTGGTCTGTTCCTGTTTGGCTGTGACACCATGGAGAGAAGTATCAGCAGTACTGCTGCCATAAACACCTTTGTTTGAGCTCGGCTTGTTTTTCAGAGTAGACTGCTACTCTGACTGAGACTGGCTGGATGTGCTCTTTTAATCCTCTGACATGAGAGCTGGCTCAGAGCTCGTCTGCCTGGCTGTGTGCTTCCTGGACGGGGCCGCCTGTGGAGCTGGTTGACAGCTGCCTTTTGTATCTCTGCTTCTTTCTGTACTGTATGTCTGTATGTCTTTCTGTCTGCTTGAACCCCAGTCGACCTCTGCAGATGGCTGCTCACACCAAGTCTGGTTCTGCTGGAGGTTCCTTCCTGGGTAGGTAGTTGTTCCTCTCCGCTGTTGCTACAAGCATGCCTAGTGAGAGGGATTGCCTTCGAGTCATTGAGTCTAAAATTATGTTTCCATCTGTGAATACAGGGCTGTTCTACCGTTATTATTGTCTCGTCTTTCCATGTGAAATTTTCCCTCTAGGTTTGTGGCTGGTCAACACAAAATTTGGCAAATTCCAGGCTCGCCTCTTTATGCCTTTTTGCTTTTATCAATGGTTTCCTCCTTGATCATCTCCCATTAAGTCCACATTGAATCAAACAACAGGGGTCAAGGAACAACAAGGGCGTTCCTTGACTTTAAGCAAGTCAGTGGAGCAAGGGTGTGACTTTGTTATTAAAGTTGGTGGGGACACTCTTCAAGGGTGGGTCTGCATCCACAAGACCCAACGACTTCCATTAGGCTAAGTAAAAACAAACAAACAAACAAAC
>NW_015152341.1:20522-23146 GCF_000732505.1 Cyprinodon variegatus
TACTTCCACTTTTACCAGAGTATTTTTTAACACAAGTATCTGTACTTTTACTCAAGTACGGAAAGTGAGTACTTTTGCCATCTCTGCTTATTAGTGATGGGCACAGGTGATTGCCTTCTGGACTGTTTTGTAAAATGTTTTTTTTTATTCAACTAGATTTCCATTCCTTCTTCTGTTACAGACAATCCCAATAACTGATTACATAACAATAGTTCGTTTTGAGGATCCTGAAGCCTGAAAATTTGTGCAGGACTGTAAAAATATTTTTATTATCTAGTGGATTGTCAGCTATAACTAGTTTGTTGAACAGCAGGCTTAGATATTTAAACACAGTAAATAATCCAATCAAAATAGAATTAGAGTCGTTTTGCTTTTGTACAACTATACAGGCAAATAAAACTAATTCTGATTCTGTTTCTGGTGAATTCCTTTAATACTTGCTAGTATCTTGTAGTTTAATCAGCAATAATTCCTTCTGCATGAAGTTAAACCCAATTTATCAAAGTCTGTTCATACAGCACTCCTCGCATCCCCGATGATAAGCATGATGAAAAATGGATAGATGGATAAAATACCCCAGGAGCATGTCCTTTTTACTTCTTGTGAGGTAATAATTTAGGTATAGCAGCAGTTTTTTCATTTGCTTGTGGTTTGAACACGAATATTGTGGGAAAACACAATGGTTGTGATCAGCAACACATCAGTTTGTTAACATAAGTAATTTGAATGCCATTGCCTCAAAGATGCATTTGAATATTCTCCTTTTAAACTAAGAATTAGATAATTTGCCTTTCAAAAGCAGAAGGGATGGGCCATTTCGCAGCAGTAAGGTGAGAGATGTGTTCTCAGTTCACAGTAAGAATAAGGATAAGTTTTATTTGGCCATGATTGTGCATGCAATAAAAGTTTAAATACTTTCATGTACTGGTCTGCAGAGACCTGTCTTTCGTGCCTCTAGACCTGTTTATGTCTAAGAAGGGAAGGTCACTTCCAATTATATTTTCAGAAGACCTAATCATTTTTTGCACTTTGGAGCAGTCCCGTAGTGTGAATGAGCCAAACCACACAGTGATAGACGAAGGACAGACTGAATTATGGCAGTAAAAATGATGCTCCAGTGGAAAAAGTCTCTACAGGAAGTGCAGTATTTCTTAGGCCTTCACTTGGATGGGATTTTTTTTAAATGGGAAGATGGGAACTAAGCTGTGGAGTTATTATTCTTTAATTTGTGCTTTAATTTTGCTCAAGCATTTCCTTTTTTTGATTAAAAATCCATTAAATAAAATATAAAATAAAGGCTGTACTTTATATTTTGCTTACTTTAGGTAAGAACAGATGCCATTTATTAATCTCAGTCCACTTAGACTGCTCAGCATTGCTTCCTTCTTCTTGAACCCCAGTCGCCCTCGGCAGATGGCCAGTCACACTGAAGACTGATTTATACTTCGCTTATACTTTAACTTATACTTTAAACAAGGTTGTCTGCGTAGATGTCGCAGTGAACAAAAAGACGTCCCCGCCCCCTCTGCAGAGCTCAAAATTGAGCATAAATCAAATATGTCTCTGTCAATAAAACTAAAAAGCTCACTGCGACATACTGCTGCGGGGAGTATAACCACCTGCTCTTAGCAGTAATGATTTTATGGGATTCTTTATAAATAAGAATGATCTTATTAAAAATAAGATCATTAGCACTCCTCTATCTGCGATTGGTTTGTCTCCGAAGGGTGGGGCAGCATCTGAGGTAGTCATGGAATCTGAACCGGGTTTAGACTGCTTTGATCCAGTTGGACTTTCAGAGTTAGCAAAACTATTGTCTTGTCTAATCCTTCAACTTGTATTCTAGATCCAGTTCCAACCAGGTTATTTAAGGAGATATTCCCTTTGATCTCCTCCTCCATTTTAGATCTGATTAATCTATCTCTATTACAGGGATATGTACCAAAGGCTTTTAAGGTTGCTGTAATTAAACCTTTGCTTCAGAAACCGTCTCTTGACCCAGATGACTCGGTCAATTATAGACCTATATCCAATCTTCCTGTCTTATCTAAAATTGAGAAAGTAGTTGCCAAACAAGTGTGCGATCACTTGCACCATAATGAACTTTATGAAGAGTTTCAGTCTGGCTTTAAGGCTGATCATAGCACTGAAACAGCTCTGGAGAAGGTTGCTAATGATATTTTCATGGCCTCAGATAATGGACTTGTATCTATGCTTGTCCTGTTGGATCTCAGTGCTGCATTTGATACAGTTGATCATAATATAAGGGTAGTCTTAAAACTTTCCTTTCTTATAAAGCTTATAGTTAGAGTGGCTCATGTTATCCTTAGCTATCTCTATAGTTGTGCTCCTATAGGCTTAGACTTCTGGAGGACATAGGGACCCCCACTTCATCATTTTGCTTCATTCTATCTCTATTCTCCCACTCTGCAGAATCTGTTAGTTCAATCTCTAACGTTATGCTCTCTGCTTTTTCTCATAGTAGCTTTGCCTCTTCTGTCCCTGTTTGGCTGGGACGCCATCCTGGAGAGAAATATTAGCTGTGCTGCTGCCATCTACACCCTTGTTTATAGATGTTGGCGATCGGCCTGTTTTCCAGTGTAGTCCTGTTTCTCTAACTGTGA
>NW_015152341.1:24353-32287 GCF_000732505.1 Cyprinodon variegatus
AAAAATGTCTGGATTATGTAATATCTGAATTTCAGATATTACAGGCTAACAATGGAATCAAACGACCCACTTGTCGGTTTCAATTTGCATGTTTCCAAGCAATACAAGGCCTTGGCTATATAGACTCAAACTCACTGCGGATCCAGACATTTGAAGATGACATTTTGATAATATTTTTTTGGGTTTCTATTCACTGTGTACTGAGTAGCTACGAGGAGGAGGAGAGACACAGCAGCACTCAGTGAATTTTAACCAGCAGCTACTGTACTTCGATATACGTTTCAGTAAAAGTTAGGCGATGGGTTGGTTGCCACAAAAAACATCTGTTTGGTTAGACTTTCAGAGCTTTTTCAGCTAAAAATGGCAACATAGTTTACATTTATATAAGTTTAAAAAGCTGGGCTCCTCAGAGGAACATTACTCAGAGTTACAGATTAAAATTTACACATATCTGTTGTTTTCTCATTGAATAGACAATCAGACTCTATGAAAAAGGACTTTCTCTGGCAGCATTATATTGGTAGACGGGTTCATAAATCTGTTTTTAAGCAGAGTAGAGACAAAATTAGGGACAGCTGCAGATTTACAGGTGAAATAGATTTACTGGGATATGCAACATGCAAAGAAATATATCTCTAAGTTTACTAGAAAAATATGCAATTCTATAATAAAATTCAACATATCTTTTTGTCTTTTTAAGTTCAACAAGACTCAGAAATAGCTGTGGCTGTTAGGAATGCAGTTTGTGTGGTCTGTTTTGTGTGTCTCCGTTTTCCACCACCAGGAGGTGCCCTGTCTTCGCTGTCCCTCCCTGCACACCTGCGGCTCGTTGGATCATTATCTGGAGGAGTATTTGAGCAGGGGACTGTCACTACCTCGATGCCAGAGTGTTTGCCAGTTTTGGGTACTCTAGCCAAGCTGAGTTCAGCTGAGTCTAATCTAGCTTTGTTTTTCTGAGTCTAACTTGTTTTTGTCTTTGCTCCTCGGCAGGAAGCTTTCCTGTGTTACTGGATACCTGGACCTTTTCTCCCTTGGAAGGATAAACCGAGTTACCCTGAGCAGGGGAAAACCTCCACATGTTCCATTCAAGTTCCCATCGGAAAATCAGAGTGACAGTCCGCTCCATTACTCCTTCGGGTCCAACGCTAGTCTACCTGTCCGCCCTCCCACGTGTGCACCTAACTGTGGATTCACCACACAGTCTGGATTCAAGGACTAACAAGGGCCCCTTAAATGTGAGTTCCAAACTACGCTAAATATCAGAGCTTCCAAGATTCCCACAGAACCTGAACTGACCATTGAACTTCCCTTCTCACTTCCAGTTCCGGGGCACCAGCTCACTGAGTCCCACATCCTACTCCTTTACTCCTTCAATAAATCTGTTAAACCTTTTCCTTGTTCTCTGAGTGGTCATCACTGCATGTGGGTCAGATTCGTAACTGACCATGACAGTGGCAGTCAACCCAGAGACAACCAGACTCACAGGACACAGACTTAAAATTAAAATATAAGAAATCTGCAAGAATTAAAGCACAAATATCAATGTATAAATTGTTTTTGAAATATAAGGTTCAATACATAGAGTTTGGCTCTCAGCAATATGTGGGACAAATTTCTAAATTTGATTTTGCTGCTTGTGAAGGAGGGTAATCACTGATGAAACTTAAAGAGAAGCCATGCATGGATGGATGGATGGAATTGAAGTTATGTCCATACTAGGGATGCATTATATATTGCTGTTGGCATTGGTATCGACTGTTAGGATGCTCATCGTCCTCAGCAAGCATTTCAAGCAACTGTCACTAGGATTTCGTTTTACAGTCGAAGCCTACTTAAAACTATTGATGCATAGGGGACAAAATAATACATGAAATAGTATTACATTTTTCTTGAGGTAACCTAGTTGTGTTGCTCATGGTGCATTATCAAGATACAGATTTCTGCTTTGGGTATTTCAAAACGGCGCAAAATAATATCATCAACTAAAAACATTGTTCTTGAGGTTATGTCTTGGTGCATTATGAAGAATAAACATTTCTGCTTTGGCTATTTCAAAGCTATGATGCACATGGGACAAAATGATATAATCACTCACTCACTCACTCACTCACTCACTCACTCACTCACTCACTCACTCACTCACTCAAAAACTAGTTTTAGAATTATTATAAACATGTTCATATTTACCTCCTTGATGGGCTTGTGATTTAACTCTCTTTATTTACATTTCCAAAATGTAATTATATTTCAAAAATCCGGGTTACGGCCCTGTTTACATGTTCAAGTCTCAGCCTAAGTTCGGCAGACAGGATCCATGAAAATATTTAATGTAATCATCAAGAGAGCAAGAACAATAAATGTTCTAGCATAGTATGAGATGCTTATTGTTTTTTTTACTTATTTCCTTCTTGGATCAAGAAGGAAATAAGTCAATCAGGGAAACCCAGGTCAGCTGCCGCTGGTGGCTTATGTTACGTTCATTTTGTTTGTTTAATGTTAATAATAGGTCACTGTAATTGTTATTTTTTTGTAAGTTATAATAGTGATTATTAGCAATAAGGAAATACCGATTGATTACTTATTTTGTTTCTCGTAGTATCACTGTTCATAAAATGGTACACAGAACTCAGCAGACTGACAGGGTGTCTGGTGTACTCTGCATTTCCAGAAGAGGTGTCAAGTAACGAAGTACGAATACTTCGTAAATACTGTGATCTGATTGGTTGGTGGTTTGCTTTACTCAGTGACCTTGCAGATAAAAAGCATGATCTTAACCAGAGAGCCCAAAACTGAACTCTTCTGCTTACCAAGGTGAGTAAAGATGCATTTAGATTATGATTAAATAAAATTATTGAATTTTACCTACCATCTCATATTTGATTTAAAATGAAAGAGCCTTGTTTGAGTCTTGTTAAATGTGTAGAGAAATTAGTGATGTTCATTCCATTATTCATATTCAAAAACTGTTTTTTTTTTTTTTTATTATCATTTTGGTGTTCTTCCTCAGAAACTGTAGCAATAGCTCTAAGCTATATTAGGGCTTTCCTCTGCTGCATTTGTCAGCGTCACAATTTGGTTAACTTGGTTATTGAGGAGAAAGTGTTGGGATATATTTACCTTAAGGTCCCACCAAAGCATTGCAGATTTCTAGGTTTTTATCCTTTGTTTTTAGTCATTTTGTTGTAGGTTTTGTGGTGTTCTGTGGACAAGCATTAGCCACCAGATATTCTTAGATTTAAGTTAAAAACTTTGTATTGAGAAGATTTTGTAATAGACTTAGCGACAGTAAGGTGCTCTCATGTTGCAGCTAAACAATTTACAACCTCCGTACTAACACAATCACCTCTCTGATAGATACTTTCCTATTCTTTTTTATTTTATTTATTTATTTATTTTACAGTTTCCTGTCTGGCGATGTGGCAATAAGAATAATTGTAATGATACCAAAAAGAGCCCAACAGATTTTACTTTCACAAGTGGAGCAGTAGAGAGCTTTACAGATTATATGGACACTGCAATGTAAGTAGAATAGGAAAGGAAAAACAGAAAAAAAGGAGAAAAGATGAAGGAAAGAGGAGATAAAAGGGAGATGATGATAAAAATTTTTCAGTCTTCTTCATTACCTGCAAGGAGATGTAAAAGGAACAGCACAACCAACGGACATGGTACAAGATAAACAATAAAGTAACACCTAGATACTATCGCGGAAATATAAGTACCGGTAGTATTATTTAATCTGACATGTATTCTGTGTTAACTGAAGATACGAATATGGGCTTTCTGTGTGGAGGTGAATCTCTTAGTACCCAGAAACAAGCTTTCCTATTCTGCCAGTTAAGGTTAAAAAATGTCCTAATAGGTCATAGGCAGCTGTATGAATGCACATAACCCTGCTTTAAATGTATCAAAAGTTTTATTCCTTACCTCTTTGTTGTGTTTCTTGGTATTTATAAAGGTGATCTCTCTTTGTATTGTGAAACTACCAACGAAAATTTTAAATTAGTTTCATAGTCTAAGCTGTCCCTGCTTATTTATAAGTATAATGAATGATTTGCTTTGTTTTATGTTGCTGCAGGAACATTGAAGTCTTTTTGTGAAAACATGTCAGGTGTCATCTTTCTCACGATGCTGCTCATCCTTCCCCCCGTATATGGGCAGCAGTCTGGCATTTTAAATGAGAGGTTTAAAATGTATCAAGTAAATATGACTTGGGAAGAAGCCCAGACTTTCTGCAGGAAGAACCACACTGACCTGGCAACTATCAGAAATGAAGAGGAAAATTCTGCAATAAGTTCTTTTGATGGTTGGATCGGATTATATGACAAAAACCTAAAAAATGATTGGAAATGGTCCAGAGGTGATAGGAATGCAACTTTCTTCAATTGGGTAGATGATGGTAAGTACAAATTAGCTTGGGAGGGTGTATCTGGATTTAATTATATTTATTTTCAAAAATAGAGCTGTTAAAATCGAACTTTTGAGTATATATTCTGTCCAATAAATATTTGTTCCTAAGTCACGGACATTTTTACACAGTTTATATATTTGTATCCTGAAGATTTGACCAAGCATGTTCAAAAAATACCCCACAGTAATTGTTTATGTTATATTTTTTTAAATGCGCGCGTCCCGCCCTCCTTTATAAAAATCCCACCCCGGCTGCCGGGTTCGCCCGTGCAGTGTTGTCAACTCAACGACTCTGTCGCTATATTTAGCAACTTTTAAGACCCCTCAAGCAACTCACGACAAAATCTAGCAACTTTTCTGGTGTCACTGGCGGCTTTTGGAGACTCTTATGTGAAAGCATGTATTGTTCCTACTCTTGTCCTCCAGCGGTAGGTGCTGCCGTGGGGCGCCCCCTCTGTCCCAACCCCGTTCTTCTCCTTCCACAGGAAGCGCTGCAGTCAGAGCCACAGCATTTTTACCGAGCGAGCGGGACGTAAATGTAAAATGTTATTTGGTCTAAAATAAATAACTACATTTGAAATGTTTTATCTTAAATAACGGCATTTGATTTACACAGCAATAGTCACTTAATCAACTTGTCCAGTGTGTTTTCCTCTCTAAGAAAATGATTTGAAGGCTCCTTAGTGGACCACAAGGGAAAAAAGAAAAAGTAAAAAAAAGTGACCTCAAAAATGCACTTAAAGGGGAACACCTTTTTATTTTTACATTGGCCCATTGATTTGACGTTATTACATCATGTTCTACTCACCCATATGAGTTTTGTGTCATTTGGAGCTGTTCTGAAGATATTCCATTAGGTTATATACAAGTAACGTCTTCCTATGGCAACGACTTGAAGGCACAAACTCTCCTAAAATCCTGTGGGAAACACTGAGATCATATGCATTGTGCAACTTGTTAGTTCTTTTTTTAACTATGTGTTAGAAAAGTAACCAGTCTCATTAACAGAATAATCTAAAATCTCTCAAACATTTAAAGGATATAATTTTCACTGAACCATTAAGCCTAAATGAGATACTACTCCAAAGTGGGATGTATAATTAAAATGCATTAAATCTCAGAATACTACAGATGTATCCAAAGATTTTAGCTATATGAATGTTTACATCAATTATTTATGCATCACTGATGACATTATTTTTCCATAAGTTCAGAAGTTTATTGTGATTAAAATTTTTTTCTCATGTCCTCTAGATCCAGATGATGGCATTCAATTCTGTGGCTATAAAACAGAGTATGGATCGAAGGATAAGGGGAAATGGAGAGATTGGGAGTGCGACAAGAAATATTATGTCATATGTTATGATGAGTATCTTGTTCTGGTGAAGGAGAATAAGACATGGGAGGAGGCATTAGAACACTGCAGAGCTCTTGACAGTGTAAACAGATTTGACCTGGCCACCCTGCTCACTGAACATGACCTCAGCTATGCGCAAGAGCTAGCCCAAAATGCTACTACTGATGAGGTGGGCTGTTTTTCTCGGATGCACTTCTGTTGTTGACTAGTTGATTTTGTGTGTTAACCTCTCTGCTTTACCTTGCTAGATTTGGACAGGACTACGTTACCTAGGTGATGAGTGGTTCTGGGTGGGTGGAGAATCTATGCTGGACGCCCAGAACCCTGGTAGATGCCCAGTTAACAGGTGTGGCGTTCTGGACAAGAACGGGACATCCTTTAGGACCAGAGACTGCAGCCAGAAAAGAAACTTTTTCTGTTACTATTAATCTTAAACTACTTAAAGTTAACAATATTTTATCTTGAAAACCTAGAAATTAATAATTGTGCAAAACAACTTTTATAGACAAAATTTCTTAAATCTTATCTGCTCACTTTTTTCAGTAGAAAATCTTGAAAATTTAAAGTTACTCCCTCAAACATTTCTATATAAATCACTGTCATAACAAACTTTAGTACCTTCCCAAAGTAGCACTCTGAAATTTAGTTTGAAAATTATTTTTAAATTATCTTTGCTTATCGACTGAATAGCTGGTCTTATTTATTGATTTTTCCTGTTCATTACTCATATTTCCAATGAACCAAACTTCTTTTGTTAGATAGCATTGTTAATTTTTATTGCTACTTTCCAGTTATCCAAAAACTTTTTCTGTTACAACAGTGGTGCTCACACACACAAGAACTCGCTCTCATTGCCCCCCAGTGGACAGCAGCAGTACAACATGTGCATAAACAGAAAGCGACAGAGTACAGAACTTGCAACGTAAATTAGAGAGACATGAACACAAAACGTAGAATAACTGAGATGAGTTAAAATGAGGACATATTCTAACATTATCTGATCCTAATCTGTACAGCTCAATGGGAATAATGAATTCCTTAACGTAAGAAAAAATATTACAGGGTTCAGATGAAACAAGATTTTTTTAAATATTTTTTTAGATAAAATAATCCCTGCTTTTTCTTGTCCTAAAAAGGGTTTAACAATTCGCCCTGAGAGTTTAAAAGACTCAGTAATCTCTGTAGCTGCCTAACAACCAACTAACTTTAATTAATGCAGCTCCTTGTGGAGCTTTGAACAGAGCTGTACTCCACACCCTTTTTCTAAAGCATGACTCATGCAGTTAAAGTTTAAAAATAAGACAGGGCTTAAACCTGTCACAGTGTGGAAGCTCAATATGTTAGCAACTCCAGTCAAAATGTGGGATGACAGATGCCTGAGACCGGTACCATGAAGATGGATTAATTCTTTACGATGATAGTAGCCATGGTAACTTAGTCGGGAAAAAATGACATGCTTGTTTATTACAGACCTAATTTAGTTCAAAGGGAAAATAACTTTAAAAAAACAACATAACAAGAAAAGAACTTGACAGCCAAAAAAAAAGCAGTTAAAACACAATATGTTCTTGACAAATTGAATTGTTTTTAATTTACTTATTTTTCTTTTTCATCCTTTTTGACATATCAACCTTTTACTATTCTGTATTTTTTTTCTTTCCATTATAGATCTCATACACCACTGGCATTCTCTTGTTTTTGTGTAATTTTTGTGGCTTCAGCTTCTAGCTTTGTGGTAACCCACACATTATTGAATTAAAAAGTCAATCTAACTAGATGAAATTATGTTTCTGTGTTTTATTTTATTACTGTGTTTATATTTGGTTTATCTTCAGAATCTCTGAAAAAGAAACTGATTAGTCAGTCACTTCTTTTGGATGGAATTAAATTGATCTCAGATAATAAAGTTAACATCTTTGTGTTATTTTTGATCTGGCCCTGTCATTTAAATCCCATACCCAAGAGGTTTCTACTATTTCCTTCGTAATTTGCAGAATATTGCAAAAATTTGACAAAAATATATAAATTATCCTGTCGAGTGGTGATGCTGAGAAACTAGTCCATGCATTTGTTACTTCAAGGCTGGACTATTGTAATTCTTTAATTCAATTCAGTTTATTTCTATAGCGCCAATGCACAACACATGTCATCTCAAGGCACTTTACAGTTC
>NW_015152341.1:32771-37673 GCF_000732505.1 Cyprinodon variegatus
AATCAAGAATAGAATTTAAAATCCTCCTTCTCACATATAAAGCCTTAAATGGCCAAGCTCCATCTTATATCAGAGATCATTCCTCATTGTTAGAATAATTGTATATAGATGTATCTGTGTAGTGTTATCATGCATAAAGCTGTGTGCTATGTGCATGTTTTCATAGCCACCTTTTCTGAAGTATACTGTGATTTGTGAACTTGCTTTTGGGGAGGGTGTGGTTGATTTACGAGCAGCACTTAAACTTTGACTGAACCCTGAGATTTAGAGGACATGTTTGCTGAGACTGCAAGTCTGAGTTCCTTATGTCCCCCCCCCCCCGTGTAGTCTCAGATGGGACCACTGATTCCAATATATAGCCAGGAGAACGCTGGGACTGCAGACTGAGGTGGAGATTGTAAACTTTGCTGTCTCTTCCAACTCTCCTCGTGAGGAAACTAAATTAATTGTCTCTGTGCCTGCTTTCTTTCCCTGTATGTATGTATGTATGAATGATGTTTTAGGTGCTTAGACCTGACATTAATGTTCCTAACAGAGCACTTCACTCTAAATCTACAGGTTAGTGCTTCCTGGAATTTCTAAAAGTAGAATGGGAGACAGATCTTTTAGTTATCAGGGTCCTCTCCTGTGGAACCAACTACCAGTTTTAGTCCCTGAGGCAGACACCCTGTCTACTTTTAAGGGTAGGCTTAAAACTTTACTTTTTGATAAAGCTTGTAGTTAGAGTGGCTCAGGTTATCCTGAGCTATCTCTATAGTTATGCTGCTATAGGTTTAGACTTTTGGAGGATATAGGGACCCCCATTTCATCATTCTGCTTCATTCTATCTGTATTCCCCCACTCTGCAGAATCTATCAGTTGAGTCACTAACGTTCTGCTCTCTCTGTTTTTTCTCATAGTAGCTTTGCCTCATCTGTTCCTGTTTGGCTATGACAGCATCCTGGAGAGAAATATCAGCTGTGCTGCTGCCTTCAACACCTATAGATGTTCGAGATTGGCCTGTTTTCCAGTGTAGTCCTGTTTCTCTGAGTGTGACTGGCTGGATGTGCGCTCTTCATCCTCTGACGTGGGAGTTGGCTCACAGCTCATCTGCCTGGCTGTGTGTTTCCTGGATGGGGCCGCCTTTTGCAGTTGCTTTTTGTATCTCTACTTTTTCTATGTCTGCTTCTGTCTCCTTGAACCTCATGCGGCCTCGACAGATGGCAGAGTCTGGTTCTGCTGGAGGTTTCTTCCTGTTAAAAGGGTGTTTTTCCTCTCCACTCTCGCTAAAAGCATGCTTAGTGTGGGTCAATGAGTCAATGCAATCAAATTGTTTTCATTAAATAGAAAACTTTGAATCAATTTGACTGTATGATCTGGTGAACTGTAAAGTGCATTGAGATGAAGTGTTGTAAATTGGCGCTATTTAACAGGCACATGTGAAAAGGCACATGACTCAGTACTTGGCAGAGCCCAAAGGGAATTATAGTAGAAAAGCCAGAGACCAACTACAGGTTGCCATAGCAATCAACCAAGGCTGCTAAAGCATACTTACAAATTCTGGACTGCGTTGAATGACTATAACAAGGCATATGTCTTATTCCCACATTAACAAAGTCCTTGAAGCAGCAAAACATCAATAAGTCACTTGAATCCTCCTTAAATCATCTATAGGAAATGCAAGACATCCTGGAAGTCCAATTAAACTGGATTTCTCAAGTTTATAAGTGTCCGATATACATAACAAAATGCATTTCCTACTCTTCTGCAGTGGTCTGAACCCCAATGTATTCTGGATTGTGTGTGTGTGTACTAAGAAAATAAGCAATAAAGTTAATACAAATAACCCTTTCAACTAATTGAAGGAGTCCTAATATTTTACCTATATATTTTTTCAGTCTTTAACAATTATAGATTTTTAAAACAATAACTAATTAGAGCTCATTAGAAACCGTTTTCAAGTCACCTTTTAATGCATGTAAAATTGGTGTATGAGCATTCATGTGGATATAGCATTAGTAACATTAGCTGTGAACGTGGATGATTTATTATTATTTTCTGGTTTACAAAATAGGTTAAACGTTACACAGGTACACTTACTGACTGCCTGCTAGTGTCCCTGATTGTTGGAAACTTCTCTTCTGGTTCAACAGAGGCATTAGCGGTGATAGCGAGACAGTCTATTGTCTATTCCAGGATAGACATCTATATTATTATTATGATGAGTTTGGGCCTCTGTAAACATTTACTTAGCTAAAAGCATAGTCAGTAACTACCGCAGATTAGAAACACAAATGCACTGCAAATACATTAATGTGCAACAAAAACAAAATATTTTGTAATAACAAGTTATCTTTAGGTTCGTTTAGGGGCTGATAATTACTCTAGTTTGTGTTAGTCACATTAGCTACAAACTGTTTTAATAAAACACTCATTTTGAGCAGAAACTTAATCATGATGAGAGAAAATTCACTAAAATTGGACAAAATGGAGTACCTTATACAACAGCAACGTACCAAAACAATCATCATTGGGATTGCAATGGTCGCCATGTTTGCTGTGCTGTAAATGCCAGTTTGCCGCTGTCAATTAACCATGAGCCCTGCAGGTTCCGCTTTCCTCCAGGCATAGCTTCTGATGAGGGATTTTAAGATAAGTTATATATGGGACAGAAGTACAACTATGCAGTGAAATAGTTTCTACCTTCAGTGTTTAAAGAAAAGGTTCAATGGTAAAATTTATTTATTTCTTTTTTCAGTGGATCTGTTTATGGACTGGTGTTGAGGGACTCCCCCCTATGATCTGGAGCACCTCTGTTATGTGGTGATTCTCTGTGTTTGGTGTATCTGTGTGTTAGTAACATTTGTGTGCTTCCAGCATGTTTGCACTTTGTCCTCTGTGTTTTTAGTGATTGCTGGTTTTCTTTTTCAACTCTCTTTGCTTAAGAAATCCCCTTGTGGAGCAGTGGGCTGCCATTGTACGGCACCAGAATGTGTAGGACTTAAACTTAGGTTGTCTGAGACCCAAGCGCAATGCTCTAACCACTAAGCCACTGTTAGTCCAAAGATAACTCCACTTTGAGATGAATTCAGGAGAACTTTATTTGTTTTTCTCCACCACAAACATACAGCCAACGTCCAACTGAGAGAAGAGATAGCCTATCCTGCAGAGCCCCCTAGTGGGCTGGCATGATAATTGAACATAAACAAAAGACTAACAGCCACCACTGAATAGACTTAATTTTAAGACTTATTTCAGTGTTACAATAGAGAAGGCTTTTGTTTCTTTACCAAATTAGACTTTCTAAGAATAAGGCATTATAGATTTTTGATCCATAAGAGACAAAATTCCACTCTAAAAACCCTAATATTTATTGATAAACAGATTTTGAGGAAACAATACAGTCACAGGCACTACATCGAATGTGGAATTAGAAATAAAGTGAAAATTCTGCAGAATATAAATGAAAAAGTATAAAAAGAACCCTGATTTCTTGTCTGCTTCAACAGAGCTGCTGTTGGAAAGCTTGCCTTTGAGGGGAGAACTAATTTAGAGAAAAAAAGTAAAATTATAGAAGTTACTGAGCATATATATGATGTAAAATTTCTAATACCAGATGAGCTGGAAATATTACTCTCGAAAAAGGCGGTAGTGACCCAGACGATAGTTAAAACTATACCACCATGGAAAACATCCAAGCTGTTAAGAATCATTTTAATATTTTATTGTTAAATCCCAAGGGTTTCCCCTGAAAAATAAATTTAGGCAGTTCATATTTTGAGTCCTGCATTGTGTATCACCCCCTTTAATCATCTGAAAACATACTAATTAGCAATTATGAGGGTGGCTAAGACAGGTAGGCAGTACAAGCAGAACTCCCCACAGAGTCATGGGGGCTTTAACACAACTCAAGGGCTGGTTATACTCCCCACAGCAGTGTGTCACACTGAGCTTGATGCAGACATTTTTGATTTATGCTCAATTTTGAAGCGTGGTCGGTGCTATGTTATATTCCACACCACAAGGTAAGATGTACAATCATGAACTAGCTATGGGTCTAGATACAGCTGAGGCGGTGAGGAAGTGGGGGACGGTTTGTGCAACGAAGGGGATCGAGGTGGAAAAAGGGTCCCAGCGTTCCCGCGCACCTCGCTCTTCTAGCTGGTCCAACTTCTCGAGTTGTTTTCCGCAATTGCTGTCATACAAACGAAACAAGCCGGCGAGCGGATGTAGATTTGACCAATCCAGTAATTCCCAAATATTTGATATTTCCTGATTGCAATTGTAGACCGGAGGGATACTGTAGAGAATAATTAATTGGTAGTACTATAGATTTAGACCAATTTATATATTCTGAGACATTTGAAAAAAGATTCTAGTAATCTAGGTAATTCAGCGAGGTAAGTGTTTGATTGCTGGAGATAAAGTAATACATCATCTGCGTAAAGACTAATTTTATGCTGTATTTTTATGTCTTTTATAACTTTAACCACATTAGTTTGTCTGATTGTAGCAGCTAGAGGCTCAATAAAAATGGAAAATTGTGAGGGGGAGATCCCTGCCTGGTGCCCATCTGGAGACTAAAGCTGGAAGATGTGTAATTATTTTTCCTGACACCGGCTGTTGGGAAGCTGTTGGGAAAATATTTTTAACCAATTTATAAAGGAATTGCCAAACCCAAATTTAGTAGTAGTGAATAAAAATTTCCAGTTCACCTATCAAATGCTTTTTCTGCATCTAAAGACAAAAAAAAATATTTTGTTTTTCAATATATTTGTTTAATTCTAGTTTTATTTTACGGATTTTACCTAATTTTCCGTCATTTAGCAAGCTTTCTAGTAACTTAAAGGGACACTATTCAACATTTTTCAGTTAATTAATGTGTTCCATAACGTTATGGATGACTAAATGAGTCATTTCAGG
>NW_015152341.1:38282-48288 GCF_000732505.1 Cyprinodon variegatus
GATGTGTAATTATTTTTCCTGACACCGGCTGTTGGGAAGCTGTTGGGAAAATATTCTTAACCAATTTATAAAGGAATTACCAAAGCCAAATTTAGTAGCAGCGAATAAAAAATTCCAGTTCACTCTATCAAATGCTTTTTCTGCATCTAAAGACAAAAAAAATTATTTTGTTTTTCAATATATTTGTTTAATTCTAGTTTTATTTGACGGATTTTACCTAATTTTCCGTCATTTAGCAAGCTTTCTAGTAACTTAATTTTTTCCTCTAATTCCTGGGTAGTTTTTTGTTCTAACTTTTTTATGAGATGAGACTGAAATTATTTTACCTCTCATTAATGCATTCCCTGCTTCCCATAGTATAGATGCTGATTTTCCTGGTAAATCATTGCACTCCAAGTATGATGCCCATTCCTCCTTGAAAATTTTAAGAAATTCTTAATCTTTAAGCAGTGATTTATTAAATCTTCAGCTCTTGTTTTGTGGGGCTATTTCTTTATTTATTAGGGTTAAAGTAACAGGAGCATGATCACTGACAGCAATAGGATGGATTAAAGCATCCAAGACGTCAGACAGCAATGAGCTGCTGATTAAAAAAATTGTCCAAACGAGAGTAGGAATGATGGACATTATAAAAGAAAGTGTATTCCTTACTGTTAGGATGAAGGTATGTCCATGCATCGCAAAGACGAAAATTACTCATGTATTGTTTAACTACATTTAATGATTGCCAACTGCGCTGAATCCCTGTTGTATTCAACCATGCTTTGAAAGTGCGAGAAAAAGTTTGTGGAAGAATGAGGGGTCATCAACATTTGGACTATACATGCTGACAAGACATAACTTTTGCTTATGAATAGATATTTCAATTATAATTAATCTGCCTTCGGGGTCTATAATTTCTATAATTTGTTCTAATATTGTAAAACTGACGTTTTTTGTGGATTAAAATTGCTACTCCTCTCTGTCTAGAGTTATAGCAGGCTGCAAACACATCAGGGAACTCAGGGGAGTTAAGATCACTTACAGTTGTCGCTGATTTATGTGTTTCTTGCAATAAGACAACATCTGCATTTAATCTTTTAAGCTGGTTAAAAATCTTAAACGTTTTCTCTCTGGTGGCAGCTCCATGCACATTCCATGTCACAAACCTTACATTCACCATAGGTGTGAGTGAGAAGCTGAAAAGTACATGCCTTTGAATAAATAGTTATACCTAGACCCAGGTAGCATCAAACCGTGTGCTTGTGATTGTGTGGACCACAGGAAAGAAGCAGACGAACAAGAAAAAGGGGAATTAAGAAAGTGCAATGAGTGAGAAAAGGTGAAATAAAAAGGACCCCAGCCCATGCTTCCTGTACCAAGCTGCAACTAATAGCCATACCTTGCCAACGTGCTCTTGAGCTGTGCATATCTTTCCTTTATCACCGTGATCCATTCTATACACATTTATTAGGTGTCACATGCTTTAAATCCACCTGTTGTGATCTTCTGATCCCTGAACAACTGGCTATTAATATATAGTTTGTTAACTGCTACTGTCACTCTGCCTTCAGCAATGTATTTCTTCCTGATTGGGAATAACAACCACATACAATCTAGTATTTCCTTTGGAAACTGGTCATTAATGCTGAAATCTGTTCCTCTCAGCTCTCTGCCTCCACTCCTGACCTGCTCTTTTTGTTTGTAATGTTCAAACTTAGCTACGATTGGTCTATGAAGGGTTTTATTATGCTTCTTACCTCCAAGCCGGTGAACACGATTTAAGGTAATGTATTTTACCTGGTCCACTTGGTCCTATTGTCATCTCAGGATCCTCCTCCTTCCTGCGAAGACGAGGTTGTCTCTCATGCTCCAGGACTGAATGTCCAGAATGGATTCTTTTATCTTTCTATTTTTGACTGACAGCTGGATCATCCCCTCGGTGAGTTTAGTGACTTGCCCCTTCACCGCTTCATTCTCGACGGTAACGGAGGCTAGCTGCGCTTGGCTGTATTCCAGTGACTCTCTCAGGGCTTGAAACTCTTTATGAAGGTCTTCTACCATGGGGAGGCGAGCTTTCAGGCTGGTTAGCTCTTTGTTGATGGATTCCAGGACTTCGCTGTAGCTCCTCTCTGGAGAAAAAGTAGAAGCAGAACTGGTTGAGCTAGATTGACAACGTTTGGTAGAATGTGTCGCTGAGGATGCAGAATTCCTAGGCTTCCCCATTACGATGTTGTCAAAACACTCGTCCAGGTAGCTCACCAGGCTTGTCAAGGTCTCTTCTTCCACTTTGTTCCCTCGAAAAATACGGCACAATTGTTAAAGTTTGAACCTGACTTTGTTTAACTTTCAATTATTTGCTTGTACTTACCTGAATGGATTTCTTTTGAATTACATGTATGTCACCATTTTACTTACGCACAGCTCTCACGAGATCTCAGATGCTCATTCTGCTCAGTCAGCACTGGTTTGAAATAATAAGTTTCACAGTACACAACCATAAAAAAAATAAATAAAAATTAAAAAAATTAACAGTCAAAAAACTTTGTTGGCATATTGTTCTTACAGTTTGAAGTTTGTACTCCCCTGCCCACCTTTTGCTGTACATTTTTATGTACAGCTCAGTATACTGAGCAACAGGGCTCAGTATACTTTACATACTTTCTAAAAAGGCAAGACACAAACGGTGTAATATACTTGTTAGGATTCCAGTTTGTTGCGCTTGTTTTTGCTCTTTTGCAGTTTCACCGTGCACCCACTAGATGGTGCCATTGTCCTCTGCTGGTCTGGAGGTTGTTCCTGTTCTTCCAACAGAGCAAGAACTGCCCTCCAACAAACCAAGCCTTCTACAGACCAAGCCTCCACAAACAGGATCTCAGAATACCTTCCCTACAACCACAGTGAGTCCAAGAAACCTTGTATTCAGAGCTTTGGCCAGTTTTCCCACAGTCCTGGAACTCACCACTCTGATCCTCTCCTAGAGCTCCTAGATGCCGTGCAAGCAACAGTGTTAGTGAGAGGTAATCCAAAGCCTAAGTCCAAAATAGAACCTTATAGGTATCATAGAAGAATCCAAGCCGAGGTGAGTATCACAGTCCAAGTCCCGTAACCAACAAAGTCCAAGAAGTCATACCAAAAATCACACTCAGTAGAGCAGACAGGAAAAAGGCAAAAAAAACAAAGATCCATAGACAGAAAACAGGTCAGAATAAAAGAGACAAAAACACCTAATTGAATGCTAGAATTAATCACACAGAAACAGCTTGAACAAACTGGCGCTGATGGCAGGAAAGCAAACAGCATAAATAACTGAGGGTACCAGTTGAATGAGATCTGCGATAATCAGCCGCAGGGCCAATTAGACAGGTGAGCAGGGGCAGATGGCAAAAGCCAACCATCAGCACCAAGATTATGACTCATAGTCAAACCTTTATATAAAATACCTGTAGTTGTTTTTTGTTGACAGGGTTTTGAGCCACTGGTGTAGAAAATGACAGTTTTTGTCATGTTGGGTTCAAGGCATCTAACCCACATGCAGAAACCACTCTTAAGACAGGGGAAAAGTTAAATGATTTATTTACAATGATTACAATGAAAGATGAAGCACGGTTCTGGGTTCTTAGGACTGGTCTCGGGAGGAAAACCACTGAGGAGGACAGAGCAGTTAGAATAGATCCAGGAAATTAGCAGTTTACTGATGATGGGGACAAATACCTGCTCAGAGAGGATTCAGATAGCAGAGGGTGATTCCAGAGGCTAGTCGGCAGGCAGAGGGCTGAGGCAGAGACTGAGTGAAGGCAGACAGATTCCAGGCAGAGATTTCTTTCTCCAGAGTTTCTGGTTTCCAGGAAAGTCAGGATCAGTGAGGCAGAGAGAAACAGGGTCAGACAGGTTCACTAAATCAGGGTCTTAGATCAGGCAGGCTGGCTCAGGTTTTGCTAACCATTACTGGCAAACACTCTGGCAGGGAAGTGTCAGCCTCTTCCTCCTTAAATAGGTCCTCTGATGAGGAGACAGGAAACAGGTGTGTAGGAGTGAGCTCATGCCCTCAGGAGGAAGGTCTCAGGCGCCCTCTGGTGGAGAAAGTGGACAAGCCTCCAGATCCCAACAGTTTTCTTTTCTGTGTTTGTTTTGATTCTTACAGCACAACTCCCCTATTTTAGTCAAGCTTAACTGTACATTCTAAGATTAATTTTAAATTCCTTTAATTTTTTGCTGGTTACAATGTCTTCCCCACTCTATCTCAATATGTGTTGTTTCATCTTTATACGTCCTTCCACTCTCTCTGGTCAGCGCACCACCCCAAAAAATAAAGGTAATTTTTGGGAGGATCCTAAAATGTAGAATGGCTTTGGGGATCAGGCAGGCAGCTTTTGAATCTCTTTTATCTACCTATATATTTTCCTTGGATTCTGACACAATCTGAGGTGTTGATTTCTAGCTTAATTTAAGATAATTTTGTGTTGTCTTAAATTAGGCAAGCACAATTCATTTTATTTATATAGTACAATTGACAACAGATCTTATCTATACAGGCACTATACCATCAGAATCAGAAATACTTTAATAATCCCAGAGGTAAATTACAGAGGCATTTCAATCAGATTATCCAACCATATTGCTTAAAAGTGTTCTATATAGGCTGATTGCATCCAGTCACTGAATTTACGTGAATGAATAAGCATGTAGCAACAGTAGACATTTACTTGCATTGTGCCATTGACTCAACTACTATCCCTCATACTGAGAATGCATGCACATTCAGCACATAACAGAAAGAAACCACAAGCATAATCAGGCTCAGTGTGACCGGTCTTCTTACATAGCGGAGTGGGGGTTTTAGGAGACAGAAGCTACAATACAAAAGAAACATAGAAGCTTTGATCCATAAATACTTTCTATGTTAGAAAATGTAATGGTAAATTTAATTAAATTCTGTTAATTTATATAGTACTATATCAAAGGCCCTTTACAGAGACAATTTAACAAGGTCACACAGTCAGATTGGTTAAAAGTTTTCTATATAAGGAAAACCAGCTGACTGCATCTCAAATGCAATCCCTCACACCAAGCATGCTTGTATTTACAGTGGAGAGGAAACTCACCTTTAACAGGTAGAAACCTCCAGCCAGTGGTGACCAGCCAATAGAGGGCACTAGAGCACCACCCCACCCGCTCAAAGTCCGCTGTGTGCCTTTAATCAGCAAAGTTGGATCTGATACTTTTCCTATATTTGAACAAAATGTTTTCAACAAAGTTATTTTGATAAGCTAGCAGTTATCTGCTAAATGGGATCAAATTACTTAATTATTCCATTTGTTGTGGTGATTTTTTGAGGGATTCACCTTGATATTTATAAACTGTCAAACATTTGAAATCGTTGGCAGGGGGGAGTGTAAGCCTAGTGGTTAGAGTCACGTGTGCTCTGAGAAGAATTTAAGTACCCAGTTCTATCGACACAGACTGCAATTTGGGTCCCGGAACAAGACCCTTACCCCTCCCCGGGCACCACACAATGAAATACTAATTTTTGTGTCTGTCCATTTTAGGTCAGGTTCCCCGCCCCCCTCTCCATTGAAAGGAAGAAAATGAACTCAAGATGGCGAGCTACCTTCAGCTACCCGTGTGGTGGGATAAATTAATTTGGACTTAAACGTTTCTGGAGTTGTGGAGTTTTTAAATCCTATCATTATTTCAGGATTCAATTTTTTCCTTTAAATTTGATGTTGGTCTTCATTCACCTTGCATTCGATCGTTAACCCAAACAAAGCATTCTTCTGATGCCACTAACCATTAATAACTGTTGAAGTTCAATCGATAGTGTTACATAATGCTTTATTCTGCTTTCCCTGCGTCTGCCTTTTCCCTCAAGGAACATCATCTGCACATGGGTGCCTGTCTCCTAGGACAGTTGGAGGAGAAGAAAACACAGATTTGCGGATGCAATTCCTGGATGTCCATTCACCTTTCAACACCATCATCTCACAGCATCAGATGGAAAACTGGAAAACCTGGGCTTCAGCGCACTCCTTTGCAATTGACTGCTAGACTTCCTCACAGACAGACCTCAGTCAGTCCAGATTTAGACAGAACACCTCTGATGTAATCACCCTGAGCACAGACTCCCCTAAGTGCTGCGTCCTGAGCCCCCCTGCTCTCCACTCTGATGAAACACGACTGCATTCCAAGGTTCACCATAACATCACATCATGAATTTTGCAGACAACACTATGATGGTGGGCCTCATCAGAGACGACAATGACCAGGAGGTGGAGCAGCTGGTGGGCTGGTGCAAAGATAACAGTTTGATCCTGAATTTGGAGTAGATGAAGGAGATCATCATTGACTTCAGGAAGAACTGGCCTAGCCACGCTCCACTGCCTGACAAAAGCCTAGCTGTAGAGGTGCTCAGCAGCACCAAATTCCTGGAAGTACACATCAGACACAACCTCACCTGGACTGTAAACACCACCTCAATGATCAATGGGCACAGATGTGCTTGTACTGCCTGTGGAGGATGAGGAGAGCCCACCTTCCCCCGCCCATCTTCACGGCCTTCTACAGAAGCATCATAGAGAGCGTTCTTTTCTTCTTTTTTTTTTGCAGTGTCCTGTCTGGCATTGTGGCAATAAGAATAATTGTCTTGATGTCTTGACGTGACTCTTTTTCACCTGTTTTACATTTGGCTAGGGTCACTGTCACTACTGTTAGCATGAGGCGCTACCTGGAGCCTACAGAGGTTTCACAGGCAGTCCAACTCCTCCAGGATGGCACATCAATACTGTTCGTGCCATTGCCAGAAGGTTTGCTGTGTCTCCCAGCACAATCTCAAGAGCATGGAGGAGATTCCAGGAGACAGGTAGTTACTCCAGGAGAGCTGGACAGCACGGTAGAAGGTCTACAACCCATCAGCAGGACAGGTATCTGTTCCTTTGTGCAAGGCAGAGCAGGAGGAGCACTGCCAGAGCCCTACAAAATGACCTCCAGCAGGCCACTGGTGTGAATGTCTCTTACCAAACGATCAGAAACAGACTTCACGAGGGTGGCCTGAGGGCCCAACGTCCTCTAGTGGGCCCTGTGCTCACTGACCGGCACCTTGGAGCTCAATTGGCAATTGCCACAGAACACAGGAATTGGCAAGTCTGCCACTAGCGCCTTGTTCTTTTCACAGATGAGAGCAGGTTCAGCCTGAGCAAATGTGACAGACATGAAACGGGCTGGAGAAGCCGTAGAGAACGTTATGCTGCCTGTAAGATCGTTCAGCATGACCGGTTTGATGGTGGGTCAGTGATGGTCTGGGGAAGCATATCCATGGAGGGATGCACAGACCTATACAGGCCAGACCACGGCCTCCTGACTGCCATTGGGTATCGGGATGAAATCCTTGCACCCATGATCAGACCCTATGCTGGTGCAGTGGGTCCTGGGTTCCTCCTGGTGCATGACAATACCAGGCCTCATAAGGCGAGAGTATGCAGGCAGTTCCTGGAGGGTGAAGGAATTGATACCATTGATTGGCCCCAACGCTCACCTGACCTAAATCCAATAGATACGTCTGGGACATTATATTTCGATCCATCCGACGCCACCAGGTTGCACCTCAGACTGTCCAGGAGCTCAGTGATGCCCTGGTCCTGATCTGGGAGGAGATACTCCAGGACGCCATAAGTCGTGTCATTAGGAGTATGCCCCGACGTTGTCAGGCTTGCATACACGCACATGGGGGCCATACAAATTCTTGAATACCATTTTGAGTTGCTGCACTGAAATTTCAGAAAAATGGACTAGCCCGCAGCATAATTTTTTCACTGTAATTTTTGGGGTGTCTTTGAATTCAGCCCTCTGTAGGTTAAAAATTTCCATCAAATGATGTGGCTTTGATCTTGATGCTTTTTTTCCTAACACATTACCCAGTCCATATCAGTATAAATAAACAGCATGATTTTTCTTCCCCCATTGAGATCTGATTTGTTTTCAAAGTGTTCCTTTAATTCTTTTGAGCAGTGTAGCATAATACAATAAAGTAACCCCTTCATACTATTGCTGAAGTATAAGTAGTATTATTCAATCTGACATGTATACCGTGGTAGCTGACAATAAGAATATGGGTTTTCTGTATTGAAGTGAATCTCTTAGCACCTGGAGCCAAGCACCTGTAGTTGTTTGTGAGAGTTCACTTTTGCATGTAAAGTTTATCCAAAGGAAAAATGCTAAATAGTGGTTGTGAAGAGCCAAAGACCTGCCCCTCCAGAGCACTGAGGTGCGCACTGGGGGACACAAAGCCCCAGACACCCAAAGGGAGCCCAAGAGCAGAGGCGCCCAGGAGGGGGCAACCCAGGAAAATCTGTCCCCCCACCAAGGGAGGAGAAGAGATAGCCCAGAGAAAACCCCCCACCAACCTCTCTGGGGGAGCCCCCAGGAGCCGCTGGTTCCGCCGGCAGCCAGCCACTCCGAAGTGGATCTGGCCATTGGCCACAGGGACCCGAGGCCCCAGAGTGCCAGGCCCCGTGGAGCAGCCTCCAGGAATATACCAGTACCCGCCCGGGCACCCACCCCAAAACTCCAAGCACCATTGGTGCACCTGCGAGCCCAAGCGCCAGCCTGCAGAGGGGGTAGGATTTGGGGAATGGGCTCCACACTTAGCAGAGACTTGAGATGCTCTTGGGAGAGGGAGCAGTTCAGACCCAAACCTGACAGGTTAAAAAAAAAAAAAAACAGTCCAATCATGCCTCGAAACACACATACTCTGTGAAGAGAAAAAAAATGTGGACGCACATTCACACATAATACTCCATAACATCCAATAATCTCAGGGCTAAGGATCAAATGCACTTTATCACATTAAAGAACTGCCTTCATACACAGTATGATGTTTTTAATGTACTAAAATTTCAACAGTCAATAATATTTATTATCAAAGATTGAGGGAAAAAATATATGGCATATTTGGAGCCTGGTACAACTAAAGTACCCACTCTTGAAACTTGACAACAATCTACATTTGCAAATGTAACAAAATGTATACATCAACCAAAATTTCTGTTTCAGTCTGGCCTTAGAGCTCATCATTGCACTGAAACCGCTCTGGTGAAGGTTGCTAATGATATTTTCATGGCCTCAGATAATGGACTTGTATCTGTGCTGGTCCTGTTGGATCTCAGTGCTGCATTTGATACAGTTAACCAAAATATTCTTTTAGAAAGACTTAAATATTTAGTTGGAATTACAGGAACATCACTAGACTTGTTTAAATCTGATCTATCTGAACGATATCAGTTCGTTCATGTTAATGACAAATCTTCCTCATGTTCAAAGCTTAACTGTGGGGTTCCACAGGGATCAGTGTTAGGACCAATTCTCTTTACTTTATATATGCTCCCACCGGAAGAGTTATTAGACAGTATGGGAATAATTTTCGCTGTTATGCTGATGATACCCAGCTATATGTGTCTATAAATCCAGATGAAGCTAACCCATTACATAGATTACAGTCATACCTTGAAGACATATAAACCTGGTTGACGCTTAACTTTCTGCTTCTGAATGCAGACAAAACAGAAGTCATAGTCTTTGGACCAGAGTCTTTGAAAAATAAGCTGATTTGTCAATCATTTCATTTGGAGGGGATTAAACTGATTTCAGATAATAAAGTTAAGAATCTCTGTGTTGTTTTTAATCAGGACCTATCATTTAAATCCCATATCAAAGAGGTTTCTAGAATTTCCGTATTTCATCTGAGGAATATTGCAAAAATTAGAAAGCTCCATCAAATATCAGAGATCTGATTGTTCCTTATGTTCCTAACAGAGCACTTAGCTCTCAGTCTGCAGGTTTACTAGTGGTTCCTAGAATTTCTAAAAATAGAATGGGAGGCAGATCTTTTAGTTATCAGCAGTGTTGGGCACGTTACTTTGAAAAAGTAATTAGTTATAGTTAGTAGTTACTCCCAAAAAGTAACTGAGTTACTCCACAATAAAAGTAATTAGTTATAGTTAGTAGTTACTCCCAAAAAGTAACTGAGTTACTC
>NW_015152341.1:48298-49159 GCF_000732505.1 Cyprinodon variegatus
TTATAAATAAACTGAATTGAATTGAATTGAATCCTGTCATCACCAGCCGCAGGTCCTCCAGGATGTCCTCCTGATCACTCCAGCCAACCAAACTTCAACTTCTTTACTATGAATCCCAGGGATGAGATGATCTGTCTGTCTTCCCCGTTTTACAAGAATTGTCTCTTTCATCTGGAGAAGCACCTGACGCAAACTGCCAGCATTATCTATACACCACACTATACACAACAATCAACACATAAATAATCTCCCTTCCCCCCAGTTTCTGTAAACAAGATGTTTTTCATAGTGGAGAAATATGTAAATTTTCTACACATAAACAAGATATCCTTGTTTTAATTATTAAAGATCGCTGTAGAGATAATCATTTATCCTTCATAAAAAAAAGATTGTTAGTGTCAACTCACCCTGACAACGTTACAAGACGTTGATGACCATGCCCCCCTACCAACTCAACAGGCCCTGAGGCCCCCCAGCACACCAGAGGCCCCGGAGGGCTGGACAACCGGGTATACACCGGCCCAAACCCCAGGCAGCATACCCCACAGAACCCGAACCCCCGACGCACCACAGGGAAACCCGCCTGAGGGCAACACTTACCAGGGACCCCAGACCCCCGGACTCACCAGAGGCAGCTCAGCTACCAGGCCAGTAATCCACGTCCATCGCCACCGAACCCCCCATTGTTGAAATGAGAAAATAGCACTGGCAGAAGCAGGGCTGTGTTGACATTTCTTCGAAAAGCCTATCCTGTAATATATTTGCAGAGGCACAATACATAGTTAGACTAACACTAGATTGTTTTTATAACCAATGTAAACATTAAGGGTGTTCATTTTGCATGTAACAGCCATCTGCTTA
>NW_015152341.1:54225-56483 GCF_000732505.1 Cyprinodon variegatus
TTCTGGTATCACACAAGAAACATCTCATGATGGGTAAAATAAAGAGCCTTCTCAAGACCTTCACAACCTTATAGTTGCAGATCATAGTGATGACATTGGTTACAGAAGGATTCCTAAACCTTTGAATATTCCACTGAGCTCTGTTCGGACCATAATGCGGAAGTGGAAATAACATCAGTTCACCATGCACAATCAGGTGTTCTTCTGATGATTTCTGACAGAGGAGAAAAAAGAATTATCTGAAAAGTTTTTCACCAGCCAAAGAGCAATTGTGGAGAGCTTCAGAAAGACATGCAATTAGCAGGTACAATTCAACCTCCATGGCCTGTATGCACGCTCACTATGCAAGACTATGTTTGCTTAAGAAAAAGCATGTTAAAACTTGTTTTAAGTTTTCTGCACAACATTTAAACAAGCCTGTGAATACTGGGAGAATATAGTCTGGTCAGATGAGACCAAAACTGAACTCTTTAGATGCCATAATATATATATCATATCAAGTTTGGGGCTCAAAAACACCATACCAACAATTAAGTTTAGAGTTGGGCACCTCATGGCATGGGGCTGATTTCCAGCATTACTGGCAAACTTCAAATATTTGAAGAAAAGATGAATGGAAAATTTACAGGGACATTCTCAACAAAATCTCCTTCCATAGACCAGGATGATGAAGGTGAAATGCATGTGAACATTTCAGCAAGACAATGACCCTAAACACACAGCCAGGTAAAATCTCAGTTGATTTCAAAGAAAGAAAATAAAGCTGCTAGAATGGCCCAGCCGATCACCTGGCTTGAATAAAAAGGAAAATCTATGGAAAGAACTAAAGATCAGAGTTCATAGAAGAGGCCCATGAAACCTTCAACATCTGAAGACTGTGTGGAAGAATGGACAAAAATCACACTTAAGCAATGCATGCAACTAACTTCTCCATACAGGAGGCATCTTGCAGCTGTATCTCTGTCCCTATATTCTGAACTGAATGTTACAGTACCAGGTTACATCCCCAATGTAATAGAGACTCAGTGTTTGACATTGCCAAGTTTCTAGCATGGCGGGGTTTGGTGAGCACAAGCCTCAGCATGTTCAGTGACCAACTAGAAAGCTTCAGAGCTTGGATGTCTGCATTTGTTAATGCAAACAAAAAAATTAGAGCTGTCAGCAAGCAAAGAGCTGGATCTTCTCCCAAAGTGGCTTGAGAGGGAGTCAGCAGAACATAGTGAAGACGATGTGCCTTCTGCACATTAGTTATCCCGAAGCAGCTCTCAAGAAAGCCTGCAACAGGTTGTATTATTGCTACACTGTATCAGAAGTGATTGAACGTTCATTGATTAAATTACTTGATGCATTTCGCAGAGTGGCCAGCAGGAACTACAACAAACAAAGAGAGCTGGGAGATCTTTTGTTGGCACCCCAGGCAGCAAAAACAAAAATTGTCGCCTGGATATTTTCTTGGATTCAAATTCATGAATATAGCTTGAGGAATAAATCCAGTCTTAGAAAAGTTTCCCAACAATCTACAGAATTAATGAATAACAGAGGGTTGAAGATTTAAGAGAGAGCATTATGGTTGCTTCCCACCATTCTATTTGGCTTCATTTGTGTGTAATGAATCCTGTACCAGAAATGATCCCAGTTTCGCTGTTCTCAGCATTTCTCCACCTACAGTAAAAGCTAAGTCATTTGTGCAATACACAGCTGCAAATATAACCTTCTGTTCCCTGTCTCTTTGTTTTTAATTGTGCAAACTGTCCTTCATTCGTTTTCTGCATTGTGTTTAAAGATGGTCAGGAGACAGGATGAATGAAAACAGGTTGTTTATCTGTATTTAAAAGAAAAATACAAAATCAGCATGGCTCAGACTCGTCACCAAAGAAACAGCACCTCATGCTCATCATCCAAAGACTGGCTACAGTCTACAATTTACAAAGAAATAAAATATATGCCTATATTTAAAAGCAAAATACAAAATCAGCAGGGCTCAGGCTCAGACTCGTCACAGTAACAGTAATACAACAAATATATCAAAGTGCCCTCAGTGAACCTATCTCGTGCTCATCATCCAAAGACTGGCTACAGTCTACAATTTACAAAGAAATAAAATATATGCCTATATTTAAAAGCAAAATACAAAATCAGCAGGGCTCAGGCTCAGACTCGTCACAGTAACAGTAATACAACAAATATATCAAAGTGCCCTCAGTGAACCTATCTCGTGCTCATCATCCAAAGACTGGCTACAGTCTACAATTTACAAA
>NW_015152341.1:58747-60349 GCF_000732505.1 Cyprinodon variegatus
CATTAAGCATCAACCTGATGCAACATATGGATTCATGAGGTATAAGAAGGAGGAGATGACCTTGTTCGGGGCTTAATCTTTGCTCAATGTTTGCCGGACGCTCGCTGACGTTTTTCGCTGACGAGCCCACAACTGTGCCAACCCTAGGCAATTTCTCTGTCCTGTAACAACCTGACCTGGAATAATTGCTGTTACTTTTTTACTCCTGTTTCATAGTCCTTTTTTATATGGTTTTACCCAGTTTGAGTTAGGAGTAGCAAATAACTTGCTCCCAAGTAAAGAACCGGTAGGGAAGTTCTGAGGCGCAGCTGCATTCAGAGGGACCTAACTTCCATATTTAAGATCCATTACTATAAAAATTTTGCTACTTTAGACAGCAGAATTTTCCCATTGTGGAACCATAACAGGATTTTCAATTCTATTACATAAAAGGGGTAAAAAAATATAAGTAAATCTAAACAATGTATAAACATCTGAAAACTCTTATATTCAACAAAAAAATAATTAAGCAAACTGTGCAAAATAGCAATAAAAAATAAGATCAGATTTTTAGTCCCCATACTGCAGATATATTTGAGTCTGTACTTAAATGAAAGCCAAACCCATTTATGCAGCCCATAAATGTGAACACCACCATAAAGCCTGATTTGACATGTTCTTTTATCTTAAAACATATTAAAAACCATACATGTGCCTTAATGGGAAATAAAAGATTTAGTCCTACACTACAAAATGTTTTATGCAAAATAAGTGCAAAAACTGCAAAAAAAAACAAGATGGCACAACACAACTGAAAACAAATCTACATTTTTTTTTTTTATGAACAAACAAATGTGGAAATATGTGGAAACAAAGGTAGTTTGGTCACAAAGAGTCAAACTTCAGAACTTTGTTCACAATGTATCATGCTAGTAAAAGACATAGGCAGGCTAGGTTGGACCGGGTAGTCTTGGGAGGTATACAACTATGGACTAGTCAGCTGACTTGCATACTGGTTTTGACCAGCTCTAGTTCTTGCCTCCTGTGCATCATAAATTATGTTCATAATGTTTCGCCTAACTCTTAATTGTACTGCTCTATTTCTGAGGTTTCTCAACTCAGAGGCTACTTGCTGTCCAAATAGCTCCTCGGAGTCTGAATTGGACATAAGAGTTTTCTGTATCTGTTGGAGCAGTGACAGTTTGGCCATTTCAAGGCTTTGCTGAGCAGATTCTGGCTTTTGTTTTGCGACTGCTTTTTTTTGGGCGAGCTGACATGTCGAAGACAAACTACTTTCCTCTTCCTCCAATTCAGCTTCAGTTTCCAATCTGGATCAATCCTCCTCGCCCTCAAATGTGTCCTCTGACTCAGTGGCGGGCAGTGAAAAACAGCAAAGAAATCAGTCAGAAGTGAAGCGTTTACAATGAAATAAATTGAAACAGCTACTTCAGAGAATTTCACACTTAATTATCACTCGGTGTATAACTAGGTGACTCCAACTCACTCGCACCGCTTCCATGATTCTGTGTTTGTTTGATTCTGTGCCTTGAGAGAAAGCAGAAGAAGAATCTTTGCTCATGCACACCGCGTGATTTGCCCACGTAGGTCCTCACGATTCCTGCG
>NW_015152341.1:60973-63805 GCF_000732505.1 Cyprinodon variegatus
CGTCTAATTTAAATGAAAACTATAGATTCTTTGCCAAATTATTAATGCATTTTATATTTTTAACAGATATTTAAGATTTATGTACTGTTCACATAAAGAGAAGGTTTGAAAATTGCCTCTTTATTTAAGTAGTGACACACTAGGTAACAGGTGATGTGCCTTTGGATCTACCATTCTTTTTTTTTTTTTTTATAAAACTTGTTTTTTATTTAACTAGATTTTCCTTCACTCTTCTGTTGTAGACAGTGCTTCCGA
The DNA here is from genome assembly GCF_000732505.1 of Cyprinodon variegatus. Lineage (NCBI taxonomy): Eukaryota > Metazoa > Chordata > Actinopteri > Cyprinodontiformes > Cyprinodontidae > Cyprinodon > Cyprinodon variegatus. The sequence continues at coordinate 61,229 of NW_015152341.1, forward strand.
TCTCACTTTTGGGTTTTTTTTATTATCTATTTTAACATCAGATCTATCTTTTCTGTTGAATATTATTTTGCCTAATAAATCTGCATTAAATCTGTAATTTAGATTTTGTCAGCCAAATTGCCCAAATGCATACACATACACTGGTTTGAGAGTGATGGCCTAGTGGTTAGGGCATAGAGCTTGGAATCCTTAGGTTCTGAGCTTTTATTTATTATTAATAATAATAATTTTATGATTATTAATAATAAATAAAAGCTTCTTTTGATTCAGTTGTTGATTTATTACTTGATCAAATTATTGTTTATGGTGTTGTAAATAACTGTTATATACAAAGGAAGAGGAAGGGGAAACGTGATTGAAAAACATATCACTGTTAAGGATGGAGTTTGTGTTTGAGAACCAAATTTAATCCTTAAAAATTGGGGATGTGATCCAATTAACTTTTTAGTTATTTAGAGCAATTGGAATGTTTTCAAACCAACTCACAATGCAATCCATAAGGTGAATAAAACATTATTTGACCAAATAATGTTTTATTAAATAATTTGCTTAATAGGGAACTAGTAACCTTTATTTAAAGGACTCTTTACCCTCTTTGAAATGGCTAGCAGCGAATAGACATGACGATTCCATTAAATTACTTTTGGTCAAATCCAAATATAATGTGCATAAGAGAAAACACATGAACACTAATGTTATATCAGTGTTTAAACCCCTTACTGAAATAAAACTTGTCCAAACTTCAACAACAGCTCAAAACATATTATTGTAGCATAGTGCACCATGCAATCCATCCTGTTAGCTTTGTCTTTACTCATCAGTAAACACATATAATGAACAATGTCATCAAAACACACATTGCTTAAATAGAATCTGTTCCTAACTCTGTCAGACCGTATACCTCTGTTCCTGTGTATTTTGGAAGTTTTGAGTTTTCATCCAGCAGCAGCTTAGCAAGGCAGTTCTTTCTTTGAACCATGCGGCCCACACCAAGTGAAAGGCTTCTCCAGGTTACTTTCCCCTCCAGTCCGGCTCTGTAAGTCCTGAAACTTAGAGAAATGTGTTGCAAAAAGTCTGTTTTGCAGCAGTTCGGTTCTGAAATGTCAGGCCTTTGGGCCTGGTGCCATGGTGGTGTCCGGGAAAGAGAGAAATCCTTTGTGCTGTGTTTTTTACTGTTTTCACCTCTTTTTACTGTTTTAAACTGCAATCTCTTCTCCTGTGATTATGTTACGTGAAACATGGACATTGGTTCTCAATGTCTAAAGTTATTATCATGGTTTATGGCTCAACAATTATTTATTCTGCATAAACAAAGTTTATTGAATTCGGTGAAGAGGTCAAAATGACTCAAGGAAGTATCTTTTTCATCTAAGGTCATCATTTAGGTACATCAACCATTGTTTCACTGGTTCGCTGTTTATCTCAAAGATTACAGACACACATATTGTAAGATACACAGAAGGGTTGCGATTGACAACACATTTGTTTAACAAAGTATATACCGGTAGTAAACTTTTTTTTGGGATGTCACTGGCTCATAGATGTATTTGAATGTTCCCTTGTTTTAAAGCTTAACATTTAAAGCACAGGATGAGATCATTTGCCTTTCAAAAGCAGAAGGGTGTAGACCAATTTCCAGCAACCAAGGTGAAAAACTAAACAACCCCACTGACAGAATGTCATTCCACATCAAGAATCAGTTTTCTTTTAACCTGATTGTATGCATAATCAAGTGGTTTGACAGTCATTCAGTAGTATTCACAATGTCTGTACACACATTGACAAAATTATTATAAGCATATTTTAATAAAAGAAAACCCCACAACGATCACAGAAATAACCAGATTTTGACAAAAGTTGTAATAAATAAATTAGAAATATCACAAATTGCGCACATGAAGTAAAACATTGCTTTTTAAAGAGGCTTTAACAGAATTAATTTAATAATAAACTCATTAAACTAGCCTGGACAAAAACAATGGTATCCTTAACTGAATAGTTAATTGTACAACCCTTTTTATCTGAGAGGTCCCATTAAAACTTTCCTTTTTGATTAAGCTTACAGTTAGAGTGGCTCAGGTTACCCTGAGCTATCTCTGTTGTTATGCTGTTATAGGCTTAGACTGCTGGAGAACCACTATTTCATAATTCTGCTTCATTCTTTCTCTATTTTCCCACTCTGTAGAATTTGTTAGTTCAATCTCTAGTGCTGTGCTCTCTCTGTCTTTTCTAAAAGTAACTTCATCCGGTCTGTTCCTGTTTGGCTGTGACACCATCCTCGAGAGAAGGATCAGCAGTGCTGCTGCCATCAACACCTTTGTTTGAGCTCAGCTTGTTTTTCAGAGCAGACTGTTTCTCTGACTTTGACTGGCTGGATGTGCTCTCTTCATCCTCTGACATGAGAGCCGTCTCAGAGGTCATCTGTCTGGCTGTGTACTTCCTGGATGGGGCCGCCAGTGGAGCATGTTGACAGCTGCCTTTTGTATCTCTGCTTCTTTCTGTATGTTTGCTTCTATCTGCTTGAACCCCAGTCAACCTCTACGGATGGCCGCTCACACCAAGTCTTGTTCTGCTAGA
>NW_015152341.1:63855-73446 GCF_000732505.1 Cyprinodon variegatus
GTTATTATTGTCTCATCCGTCCATGTGAAATTCTCCCAGAAGGTTTATGGCTGGTCAAAGCAAAATTCGGCAAATTCCAGGCTCGCCTCTTTATGCCCGTTTGCTTTTAACAATGGTTTCCTCCTTGATCCTCTCCCATTAAGTCCACAATGACTCAAACAACAGTGGTCAAGGAACCACTGGGGTGTTCCTTGACTTTAAGCAAGTCAGTGGAGCAAGGGTGTGACTTTGTTATCATAGTTGGTGGTGACACTCTACAAGGGTGGGTGCTGCAGCCACAGGACCCAGCAACTTCCATTAGGTTTTGATATTCTGCTAGAAATGAGCACAAACACAAATTGCAATGCCATATGTCTATTTAAAGCTTTCTTATTGTGAGAATGCAACAGTTGCAAAATACACTAATATATATGATTACAGAAAAATAGATAGATATTTTAGTGTCTTATTTATAAAGCCTTCTAAATCATCAGGAACAATAATAGAAAAATTGACATTTATTTAAAAAACAAATAGTAACAGCTGATACTGATTTCAAAAGTGATATATAGGGCATCCCTTCATTTATACAATTCAAAATCAAAACTATCCATCCATCCATTGCTGAATTAAGAAAAATAGGAAAAACTGAATGTTTTTATCCCACACATATCTGTGGCAAAGTCTGAATATTGAAAGTTGTATATCCAATCATAGATTGACTGATTTTTACTGTATATACTTTGAATCTTGTAGGATTCTTAAATTAAAATTTTCTCTCGACTGCGAGTCTGGCACTGCAGCTGATTCGGCTGGTCATGTCAAGTGTGGTGGAGGTTTGAGCGGAGGACCCAAATGCAGTGACTGAATCTGAAGGTGTTTTCTAACAGATTGAATTAAAAAGGTGGCAACATAAGCAAAAATCCAAAAAACATAAATGCACAAAATACTGAGAACCAGGAATACTCACTGCAAGGGCAAAGAAATGACGATAAACAAGCAAACAGTGACTGAGCAGGAGGTGGATGTATGGGAGAGAGAAACATAGACCAGGATAATTAGCCGTTTGGGAGCACGTGCGGACAGAGGAGTCTAGATGGGAGCTAGGGAAAAGGAGACTGTGACATGTGGGCAACAAAGGCAAACAGGGAATACCTAAGAACTCAAATACTATCAAAAATGCATTTTAAATATAACATAACATGTTTTTTCTTGTAAAATATTTCTGAGGTTGCATTGTATGTTTCATATCCCAGTAAATCTGTTTTATCTTTAAATCTGAAGCTGTCCCTGTTCTGTGTCGGTGCTCTGCTGGAAAACACATGGCATTAAGATGTTGACTCCTAAAATGATGGTAGAGAAACTAGTATTCAAGTCACCTCTGCGTGACTTTAAGATCTCACTAATTGGGATCTCTAGAACTGTCGCAGTCTGTAACTGAGTGACATTATCCTCTGAGGAACTGAGCAGAATTTTTTTTTTGACATAGTAAGGAGCAACACAACTTTTAAACGCTATGCTGTGTCAAACCTATTGCCTTATAATACTAACCTGCGTAGCATAAAAACTCTTTTGCTGATGATTTTGTCACTTTTTTTTAAACCAACCTGTCCCGTAACTCTTAGTCAAAAATATAAGCCCTGTTTAAATTTACTGCTACAGCGTGTTGTCTCTCCTCTGATCACTACAACGTATGCAGTGAAGACACTTAGATTACATTTATTTTCATTGTTAGGAATCCATTCTGTGTGGGTTGTGTTTTTTGTGTTTTCTCCCCCTGCACCACAAGGTGGCGCCCTGTTCTCATTGGTCCTCCCACACCCTGTGGCTTGTTGGCTCATTAGTTAGGCCTTCTTAAGCGGTGGACTGCCACTACTTCATCACTTCATTAAGTCATCCTGCAAACTGGATGTTTGGCCTTCTCCCCCTGGAAGGATCGTTTGTGCTTCACACTGAGCAGGGGATTCATCTCCACACATCCCGCTCAAGTTCTCCGGGAAATCTAAGTGGCAGTCCGCTCCATTGCTCCTCAGGAACCAACCAAACCAAAAACCTGTCCGCCCTCCAACGAGCCCCTCAATCTCTGGGAAAAGCCACATCAACTGAATTCAGGGAAGAAACCTTTCTCCGCAATCGGGAGTCCGGTTTATCTCTGTTTTGCAAGGCATTGTTCAAAGTTCCCACGGACACTGAACTAACCTCTGTGAACCTCCCTTCTCACTTACAGTTTCGGTTCACCAGGTCTCTGAGTTTCCCCGAATCCAACCCTTTGAACTCCTCAATAAACCTGTTAACCTTTTCTCTGGTCTCTCTGAGTGGTTTTGTGTATGTGGGTCAGATCTCTTAAATCCGCCATGACAGAAAACTCTGGCCAAACCGTTGACCCCGCAGAAGCCATTCAGAGAGCCATCAACCAGCAACAAACAGCCTTAACCAGACACGACAACACCTTGGTTGAACTGGTCCGTCAGCAAATGGAATTAAACCGTCGTGTAACGACCTAACTGAAGCTGTCCGTTTTTCTCTCCATGCCTCGCGCTCAGCTGGTGAGGTGGCCCCGCCACAAGCTAACCAAGGAGCTTTTGCTTCCCCCTTCTCTGAGTGTCAGCTGGCCAGTCCTCCCAGGTTCAGTGGAAACTGCAAGAAGTGCCGGGGTTTCCTTATACAGTATGTAATCTAGTTCAACCATGCCCCAAGTAAGTTCTCTCTGGATTCAACTAGATTTTCCTATGTCATTTCTCATCTAACTGACCGAGCTCTGGATTGGGCCGAGGTTAGATTTTCATCATCTACTGATTATGGCTGCACCTTTGAGGAATTCATAACAGAATTCAGGCTAACTTTTAACCAGGATCTGGACAAGACACTTAACTCCCGTGAAATGCTGATATTAAAGCAGGGACAGAGGACCATATCCGATTTCACCATTGATTTCCACATCATGGCCGCCACTTCAGGCTGGGATAAGACTGCCCTCATGTGTGTTTTTTCACTAATGCTCTCAATGACTCCATTAAGGATGAGCTAGCCACCCTTAAAGAACCAGAGACTCTAGAGCAGGGGTGTCAAACTGGTTCCAGAAAGGTCCGTGTGGCTGCAGGGTTTCTTTCCAACCATGCAATAGCACACCAGACTCCAGTCATTGTGTTCAGATTGGACTCACTTGATGAGATGACTGGAGTCGGGTGTGCTATTGCTTGGTGGGAAAGAAAACCTGCAGCCAGACGGCCCTTTCTCGAACCAGTTTGACACCCCTGCTCTAGAGGAATTAATCAAACTGTCAATCGGATCCAAGCTCGAAATAAGGAAAGAGGTACTAGAATTTCTCCTTCTAAACCTCAGTCTACAAACAATCCCTCTACTGAGTTTCCTACAAACCCTTCTCCACCTGAATCCATGCAGATTGGCAGCACTAGGTTAAGCCCTGAGCAGAAACAACACTGCATGCGGGCTATTGTGGAGAAGCGGGTCATTTTGTTGCTTCGTGTCCCCTTTTGGTAAAAGCCAGGGTCCACCAGTAGAAACGAGGCTACTGGCGGACCAGAAGATTTCTCCCACTGCACCTTGTCTACTTTTGCCAGCATCTCTGTTAATCAAAGTCTTTCTCCCTATCTGCTCTCAAAGACTCTGGTTGTGAACAAAACCTGATTGACTCTGCCTTTGCTCAGCAGATGGGTATTGAAATCATACCTCTGCAGAACCCACTTCGAGTTTTTGCTCTGGACGGCAGAAACCTGCCCCAGATAACCCACCAGACACACCCCATTCAGCTGACGGTATCTGGAAATCATTTGGAACTCATCTCCTTCTACTTTTTTCGCACAGCTAACTCAGCCTTAATTTTACGGTTTGAGTGGCTCCAGTTTCATAACCCCACAATTAATTGGACAAACAGACATATTGATTTTTGGTCTGTTAACTGTCACTCTTGTTGTCTCAGATCTGCTGTTCCCCCAGGGTTCCAACCATCTGGGTTTGGTGAGGCAGACCCACCTGATATCTCCTCCGTTCCAGCTGACTACCATGATCTCTCTCAGGTATTTAGCAGATCTAAAGCCTGTTCTCTGCCACCCCACAGACCATATTATTGTGCCATTGACCTACTACCTGAAGCCTCTCTGCCCAGCAGTCGTCTGTTCAATATCTCCAAGCCAGAAAGGGAAGCTATGGAAAAATATATCAAGGATTCCCTGGCAACAGGAATTATCCCTCCTTCTTCATCACCTCTTGGAGCTGGATTCTCTTTGTGGAAAAGAAAGATGGTTCTCTTAGACCCTGTATTGACAACAGAGGTTTGAATCAAATTACTGTCAAGAACAAATATCCTTTGCCTATTTTGTCATCTGCTTTTGAACCTGTTCAAAGCGCCACTGTTTTCACTAACTAGATCTCAGAAATGCCTATTATCTTCTTTGAATAAGGGAGGAAGACGAATCGAAAACCGCCTTCAAAACTCCCATAGGAAATTTTTAATACTTAGTGATGCCTTTTGGTCTAACTAACGCTCCAGCTTGTTTCCAGGCCCTAGTGAATGATGTCCTGAGAGATTTTCTGAACGCCTTTGTCTTTGTTTATATTGATAATCTCCTTATTTTTTCTAAGAATCTCTCTGAACACAGGATCCATGTCCGCCAATTATTACAGTGTCTCCTAGAGAACAACCTTTTTGTCAAAGCTTTCCAGGCCCTAGTGAATGATGTCCTGAGAGATTTTCTGAACGCCTTTGTCTTTGTTTATATTGATAATCTCCTTATTTTTTTCTAAGAATCTCTCTGAACACAGGATCCATGTCCGCCAATTATTACAGTGTCTCCTAGAGAACAACCTTTTTGTCAAAGCTGAGAAATGTGAGTTCAATAAACCTTCTGTTTCCTTCCTTGGATTCATCCTAGAGGGCGTACAGGTAAGACCCACTGAGGAGAAGAATAAAGCTGTTCTGGATTTGCCCACGCCTGAGACCCGGAAACAGCTTCAACGTTTTCTGGGTTTCGTTAATTTCTATGATCTTTTTGCCAATGTTCCTGTGCTCATTCAGCCTGATCGCTCTAAACAGTTTGTGGTGGAAATTGACGCTTCTGATTCTGCCTTCTTCTCTTGCAGACTTTCCCCAGCAGAGAGATAGTACGATGTTGGAGACCGTGAGCTATTAGCCATTAAGCTAGCTCTTGAGGAATGGAGACACTAGCTGGAAGGAGCTACACACCCTGTTCAGGTTTGGACTGATCATAAAAACCTATCACACATTCAATCCGCCAAGAAACTCAACCCCCGCCAATCCCTCAGGTCTCTATTTTTCTCTCGGTTTAACCTCTCCATTTCCTTTCTCCACGGCTCTTGGAACATCAAACCGGATGCACTCTCTAGGCAGTTTGCCCCAGACGAATCTGATGAGTCTGCTGCTCCCATTCTGCCTCCCAGCTGCTCAGTCGCCGCAGTCACTTGGGAGATTGAGGACCTCATCAAGCAGGCTCAGCAGTTGGAGCCTGATCCTGGTTCTGGACCCACCAACAGAGTTTTTGTACCCTCATCCATTTATTCTCGGGTAATTAACTGGCTCCACACTTCCAAGTTCTATGCCCATCCAGGTATCAGTGGTACTGTGGCTCTCATTAGTCAACGTTTTTGGTGGCCCTCCTTACTAAAGGACGTTAAGGAGTTTGTGTTGGCCTGCCCGACCTGCGTTCATAACAAGTCTTAACACCAGCCCCCTGTCGGTTGCTTCAACCATTGCCCATTCCCAAGAGACCCTGGTTTCATACTGCAATAGACTTTGTCACTGGACTGCACCACCTCAAAGGATATGATCACCATTTTAACCAATATTGACTGTTTCTCCAAGGCCTGCCATCTTGTTCCATTGAAGCTTCCGACAGCACTGCAAAAAGCCCAACTCCTGGTGAAGCACGTTTTCCGCCTTCATGGAATCCCCCAAGACATCCTCTCTGATCGAGGTCCCCAGTTCATATCACAGGTTTGGAAGGGTTATTGTTCAGCCCTTGGGGCCAAGGTCTCACTCACTTCTGGCTATCATCCTCAGTCCAACGGTCAAGTTCAGCACATGAACCAGGAGTTGGAGTCCAGTCTGAGATGCCTTTCTGCTTCGAACCACAACGATTGGAGTCAGTTTCTCCCTTGGGTCGAATATGCCCACAACAACCATATCTCTTCTGCCTCTGGACTCTCCCCGTTCGAAGCCTCTCTGGGTTATCAGTCTCCCCTTTTTTCCACTGAGGAGGCTTATATAGCCGTCCCCTCTGTTGAGCACCACATTCGCCGCTGCAAGGCAATCTGGAGCAGGACTGCAGTGGCACTCGGATGCACTGCTAAACAGAACCGCAGGTGGGCTGACCGTAGGAGGAGGGTCGCTCCTACATTCATCCCCGGCCAGAAGGAATGGCTTTCCACTAGGGACATTCCCCTTAAGGGAATGTCCCAAAAACATTAAGGTTGTGAGGATGTGTTGGGACAGGTGGGCTCTCCTTATCCTCTGCAGAAAGTACATATGCTTATGTTCCCTAATTTCTGAAAGTGGCAGATCCAAAGGTGTTAGGGTTAGGAGAATTACCTGCAGGACTCCGGACAGATCTAGTGGTGTTATATGGTGTAATGTTACACCAGTTGGCAGGACTTGGCGACAGTGGGAGATGCTCTGAACACAGACAGCTGTGCCCATCTCAAGTTCCTGTTGGCTACTTCAGAAATGTACGCCAATGGCGCTGACTTTTACTTGCACTTAATAACGTGCCAAACATTGGAACTTCTGAGATGGTGCTTCAACTAATGCAGTTACAGAGCTAATTGCTTGATATGGTGTGGTCCAGTAATTTTTGTTATAATTTGCCCATTTTAAAAAAGTTGTTTTGAGTTTTTGTTGGCTTTTGCTTGATGTTTAAGTAAACAATTTTCTTATGGAATGCATAGTGTCCCTTCATTAAGCTGCTGGAGGACGTATGTCTGTTACTGTCTCATCTGTCTCTTGTTTGTGTACAGAATCCGTGCTTGCATTCATCAAGCTATCCGAGTTGGTATGCCAGTTTTATGTTTTCATTTTTATCAGGTAGTTTGACTTCAGGCATGATGTTGCATATTGTATGTATTACTGTCTTTCTGTCCATCCATCCATTCGTCCTTCCGTCCATCCAGGTGGTGTGTGTGACTTGCTCTATGTCACGACCAAAGAAGAGTTTGCACAAATTTGACTGTCCAAACTCACTGTTGTTTCTACTTCTTCTGAGGCTCAAACTGCACACATCATACCTTAGCTAATGGATAGAAAGTACTCTTTGATAACTGAAATCACTTTATACACGAGAGCTAAAAGGTCTATCCTCTGTTCAAACAACACGCATTGGCATTTTTGTTGTTTCTTGCTCAATAAACTTTATTCTAAATGTAATACAAAACAAACTGACCTTACCTTGCATTGTCTTTAGCTATTTTGGCTTCTGAACTTCCTGTCATTTTTGGATGGCTTCCCATTAAAAATGATTGGTAATGGAGGATCAAATATGTCTTCAAATTAGCTGACTAAAAAGGTTTAGACACAGTTAGTGTCTGTACGCTCAAATAGTCTCTAAATTGTCAAATTAATTAATATATTTATTCACACATATGTAAGCTTTATTTACTCTGCCTATGGAACATGACAGAGAGAGAAATATTGAAAAATTGCATCTTTAGTCATTAAACTTATTAGCGATGGGCAGTGATTGCCTTCTAGACTGCTTTTTTAAAACAATTTTTTTTATTCAACTAGATTTCCATTCCTTCTTCTGTTATAGACAATACGCCCAATCCCAATAATTCACTAAATAACAATAGTTTGTTCTGAGGATCCTGAAGCCTGAAAATTTGTGCAGGAATGTAAAAATATTTTTATTATCCACTGGATTGTCAGCTATAACTAGTTTGTTGAACAGCAGGTTTAGATATTTAAATACAGTAAATCTGTATTGTATAATCCAGTCGAATTAGAATTAGAGTCTTTTTGCTTATGTACAACTATACAGGCAAATGAAACTAATTCTGATTCTGTTTCTGGTGAATTCCTTCAATACTTTCTAGTATCTTGTAGTTTAATCAGCAATAATTCCTTCTGCATGAATTTAAACCCAATTTATCAAAGCCTGTTCATACAGCACTCCTTGCATCCCCAGTGATAAGCATGATGAAAAATGGATAGATGGATAAAATACGCCAGGAGCATGTCCTTTTTATTTCTTGTGAGGTAATATTTTGGTATACCAGCAGTTTTTTCATTGGTTTGTGGTTTGTCTATATAAGTACAAACACAAATAGTGTGAGAAAAACACAATGGTTGTGATAAGCAACACATCCGTTTCTTAACATAAGTAATTTGAATGCCATTGCCTCAAAGATGCATTTGAATGTTCTCCCTTTGAACTAAGAATAAGATAATTTGCCTTTCAAAAGCAGAAGGGATGGGCCAATTCACAACAGTAAGGTGAGAGATGTGTTCTCAGTTCACAGTAAGAATAAGGACAAGTTTTATTTGGCCATGATTGCGCATGCAATAAAAGTTTAAATAGTTTAATGTACTGGTCTAAAGAGACCTGTCTCTCTTGCCTCTAGACCTGTTTATGTCTCGGAAGAAGGGAAGGTTAGTTCCAATTATATTCTCTGAAGACCTAATAATTTTTTGCACTCTAGGGCAGTCCCATAGTGTGAATGAGCCAAACCTCACAGTGATAGACAAAGGACAGACTGAATAACGGCAGTAAAAAGGATGCTCCAGTGGAAAAAGCCCTGTGTACTTTTCGAGTTTCTACAGGAAGCGCAGTCTTTCTTAGGCTTTCACTTGGATGAGATTTTTTTAAATGGGAAGATGGGAACTAAGCTGTGGAGTTATTATTCTGTAATTTGGGCTTTAATATTGCTCATGCATTTCCTTTTTTCCAACCAGTGGGTCAATCATTTTGACTAAAATATAAAATAAAGGCTGTACTTTATATTTTGCTTACTTTAGGTAAAAACAGATGCCATTAATTATCTCAGTCTAGCTAGACTGCTCAGCATTGCTTCCTTCTCCTTAAACCCCAGTCACCCTCGGCAGATGGCTGCTCACACTGAAAGCTGAGTTATACTTCAAAAATAGGTTGTCAGCGTAGGTTTTGCAGTGAACAAAAAGATGTCCCTGCCCCCTCCGCAGACACTGCTGCACCTCTTCCAAATTGTAGGTGACCACAGACAGTGCCGCAGACAGGAGACCAGCTTGTTTTGTTTTTGTGATCGGAATTGCGGAAAACAACTCGTAAAGTTGGACCAGCTAGAAGAGCGAGGTGCGCGAGAACGAGGTGCGATCTACTTTCCTACTCTCAGCTATGGTCATGAGATCTGGGTAATGACCGAAAAGATAAGATCATTAATACAGGTGGCTCGGTCATCTGTTCAGGATGCCTACTGGTTGCCTCCCTCTTCCCAATGCCTAAACATTGTGAGGAGGGAGGCAACTCACGGAAGGCCCAGGACACACTGGAGGGACTGAGCTGGCCTGGTGTCGCCTTGGGGTCCCCCCAGAGCAGGTGGAGGAGGTGTGTGTAGATCAAGAAGTCTGGGCATCTCTGCTTAGACTGCAGTCTGGATGGATGGATG
>NW_015152342.1:0-17305 GCF_000732505.1 Cyprinodon variegatus
GTGCACAGGTGTGATTTATCAATAAAATCTGCTTGTTTCTAAGGTATGGTAAATCTAAAATATCTTTTGCACAGCCAAATCTTTAGTTCCCACACAATATTTGATCAATTAGACCCCAGGGGAGAAAAGTCCTTGTTTGTCTTTCTTTGAAAACTCACCCTCAACAGATATGTTTTTCACCTGGCAGTTGTTACAGACCATGGTGAACAGCTGACCACACCTCCCCTGAGTGGTTGGAAAGAAAACAACCTGCAACCCATGCAAAAAAGGTCATGTAAAACAAAAGGTGCCCCTTTGCATTCAGGTTCTGATATATGCTGTTTATGCAATTATCGAAAACAAGTAAGTTTACTAAAGTCTCTTTATATTTCAAATACAGAGCAAGCGCACGGTGGGTTGTCCCCAAATACAAAGCAGGCAAACTTAAAACATGGTAAACAAACTGCTCTTATTTTAATGTACAAATTCAGAGAGAAATGCTACCTCCAACCGTGTGGTTTCTCCCGGCTGCAGGGTAAACAAAGAGGGGCCCACTGCAAAGGGGGGCTGCTCAGAATAATATGTTGTTGCCAGGGACTAAAAAAGAAAAAAAAATATGTTACATTCATTTACCCATATTAATAAAATCGAGAAAAAAAACAACCTTTAATAAGATAATTATTTATTGTAGCAACAGAAATAAATCTATCCTTAATTTGAGTAGTGAAGAGAGGAAACCCAGATTATCTAATATTGCTTTTGTTTCCACATTTTTTTACACCCTCAGCAAATTCAATGAAATAAATCTAACTGAGCTTTCTTTAATTAAAAATCTCAATCAAGTGAGCATGTTTTAATCAATAATCAAGTCCTTCCATGTTTTAATGGGGAGTAATCATCGTGTGGTCTAATAAACATGTACATTTTTTAAACAATTATCTAAAATGGAAAAGGCAGGAGTAACTCTAATCCGAATTAGGCAGATTTATCAGTGAGTCCTGAGGAGAATTTCTATCTCTGTTGTCGTATCAGACGTGTTCTCTAATTTGGAAGCAGGACCTTACAGTGCTTACAGTTTTCTACCTTCTGCTACTTAAAACCTGAATGATGTCTCCAAATACATGCATGGAAACATACGCCTGGAAAGGTCATTTAGGGACAAGCTGTGTCCCAAAGGCACAGAGAACAACTACTGTAGCTGCCAAAGCTGGAGAATTACCACTGTTCCCAACAAAACTAACCAGTAAGTTAAACAGATTAGCTTTTACAAAGATTTGGCTTTATTTTTTTATACTTGAATGTTGCAGCTCACTTTATTGCATTTGTACATTTAAAAGTTATGCTTACTTTTAGCTTATATAGTTTTTTTTTTACTCCTATCACTGCTGATATAGTGGAAATTTCACCACTAAAAGACTAAATATGGGGTCCTAAGGCTGTAACCCAGCGAGCAAAATTGGTTGAAAAGACAATAAAAAAAACCCACATGGTTTATATCCAAATGACCTTTAGCTGAAAAGTGAAGTAAAAAGCTGCAATATTGAGATTGTTGAAAAGACATTGTAAATTGGGTTTTCAACTTTTTTTCAGCATGTATTATTGGTTTTAAGTGGGAAAAATCAGACCGACCAAACACAGCCCTATTTTCAACAACTACCGGTATTTCTGTACTAAATAAAGACTGATTATGATGGACCAGATTTAGCCTAAAAGACCAACTTCTAAATGAAATCTGGTTTCTGGGGAGCAAAGACAAAACTAAAACCCACACCTCACAGAAAAGTTTTATTTCACCTTTTGATAATTTAACTACAAGTAAACCACAACAACAAAAAAATAAGAGTAAATAGTTTCAGTTATACAAATTTTACCCTGAGGTTTGAGGCTGGCCATTGGTCCTTGGCAATGATGCAAAAATCCCCAGGACTGAGTCCAACATTTTGGCAGCGGAGCTCAACAATTTTTACCCCTCCAACCAGACAGTGTCCGCAGTCCACAACTCTGGGCACTGCAAAACAGATAGGATACGGTGTTTGCAAGCTTTGGTAGTTGAAATAACCTTGGATGAGTATAGTGATGCTTACAGGTGAGTACAGGAGGAGGCCTATGTGCCTTGATTGGCACTTTTAAAGGCTGCTCAGAATCAGTTTCCACCATTATAAAATCCTCATAGTCCCCCAAGGAGTCTGGAGTAAAGCGCAGTGTATATTTACAGCTCAACCCTGGAGCAATGATGCCTCCATCACTGGGGAATCTTCCTGCAAACACACGCTCTGTACTTAAATAACAGTTTATTCAGTTGGGAGCAACTGAAGCTTGAAATCATTTGGTATTTATAACAGAGGTATATGGCTAGATTAACTCACAGTCCAGCTTCTATACCAAAGTGGAGAGCTAACAGATATGAACATCATTTTAGGACTAGATGTTGCCCAACTGCAACCTTAAAGTGACTCACCCCCGTTGATAGAGAAGTATGAAGTGGTAGGAGGGATGACTCTGACATGGCGGCTTGTGGAAGTCACGTTTTGCAGCTTCAGAGTAGACTGATGCAAAATGGGAATATGTTACTCATCATTTTCCATTTTCTTCTAGATTCTGACTGGTCTTAGTCACCTCAACATACCTCATAGACCTGTCCAAGGCTGTATTCAGTAAAAGAAATCACTGATGGCTTTGCCTGGAAAACTGGGGCAGGCGCATCGCCGGAGCTTTGAGAAGGTATAAAAAAGAAGAGCAAAAGCAGAATTAAACAGCAAATTTTTACCCCAGATACGAAGTTAGAGTTTATCGTTAGATATTTACTAATCAGAACTTTTTGACCTGCTGATAAGGATCTTTGTCAACACTAAATACTGAACTCTTAACATAAGAAGAAACAAAAAGACAGCCTTTACATCCAGAATGAGCATCTCAAATAGTTTTGAGTTTAATTACATTTGTCAATTTTAGAGCATTTGTGCTGCGACAATTAATGGCTGAAAAGTTTTGGATGTAAAACCATGCTTAATTAGTCTTCTTGTTATCTTATCTGTACAGAATAATATATAATGTAATAGAAAAGTCAGTTAAATAAATTATTACGGCTGAAACAATGAATCTTATTAATCATGCTTAATCGATTATTGAAATTATCGTCAACTAATTTAGTAATTCAGTAATCATTAAGCAGGGTATAGAGACTGTAAAACCTGCCTTTATCTGAGAGAGCAACCCACTTAGAGCATTTATTATACCAAAATTGTAAAAACTATACAAAAACATTTTGCATATAAGATTAAAAAAAAAAATAGATTTCGTCTGTCAATATGCTCTATCCAGAACTTCTCAAGTGGAAAACTTTTAGATTCAACTGCCGGTAGTTTAATTTAGTAAAAAATTTACTTTAGGGAATGTTTTGCTACCCGATTATTAATTGATAAATCAAAAAAAGAATTGACAGATTAATCAATTTGCAAAAAGATAGCTAGTTGCAGCTTTATAAATAATCATTAGTTCTTTGGTTCCTGGGTGTGCTCTGAAAATCAGTTTATGTTCTCAGTACTTTTATTATCAAGGGATAAATATGTTTAAATATTTGCTAATAATTGCCACCAAAGTAAGATTTAAATTATATTTTTCTTAACAGGCAGATAAAATATTCCTAGATTAAAGGTAACATATTTTCCCACCAAAAACATCAAACACAGAATTCTTCCCTTTTTGAAAATCTCACATCTGCAGCCTGAACAAAATAAAAACACAGCTTCCTTGTGATCAAAACATTCTAGGTTTTTCCATGAAGCTTGTATCCTCTCCTCATGCATGCATAGGTTCTGTGTGGACTCTGTCCTTCTCCCACAGTCCGGAAAGATCCTCCTAAATTGCCCTTAAAACTGTGAAAGTGTCTAAGCAAGGGTATTTGCCCTGTGTGCCTCCATCTGTCCATCTGTCTTAGATGCTTTGACCTTTTGTCCATCTACCACTAGAGATAGCCAGGAGCACTCTACTCTGCATTGATAAGCATAGTTTGTAGAGATGAGTGTAAAGAAACTGTACACTTGATGAATATAATGTTGCTGCCGAATGGATTGGAAGTGGTAAAAGAGATGGATGATGATATGAAACCCAGTGTGGTTTTTACCCCCTCTATGCTTCAGACTCTGTGGTCACTTTGTAGAGCATAAGGTTTCAGCTTACATACACCTGTTGAGGTACAGTGGCTGTTCAACTGTTTACTCTGAGCTAAAAGGACACGCATGTTTCATGTCAATATTGATCAGGGGCTTCCATAGTTCACTGTAATAAATTGTTTGCCAAATGTTGTGCACCTGAGTAAAATGTAAAATCTAGATTTCTTTTCAATGTGAACTTTTTCTAATACCTTTGAATCTCTGAGCTTCTCCCATCATGTTCCTTCTTTGCTTTGGCTTTGGGTGAGATATGCAATGTTCCTCTCTGCTGTGCATTGGAGGGATTTCTCAAAAAACTTTTTTGTTTAAAACTCTGAAGTTTCTCCCAGTCCTCTGCCTGGTCCTTGGCACTAGACTGTCCCATCCACTTTGGCCTGGGTTTGGTCTGTTAGGAACAAATCAAACATATTGTGCCTTAAGCTTCTTTTTGACATTTTGTCAAATTAAAACCATGGAATAGTTTAAAGATATACTCATGGGAAAAAAGTATTCAACTGTTCCCCCTAGTTAAACAAACGGAGATTGATGGATTTCACTAAGTCGGCACATTTATTCATAGAGAACAGTTCATCATACAGCCCTTATGGCACAGCATTCTGCCCTGTTCTGCATGACCACCATTCGTTCCCCCTTACTTACAACAATAGAAAAGCAGTCAGAGTCAAAACACATTACAGACACTTTGGTTAACAGTAACATGTTATGAATAAACCATGAGAAAGAATCTGGTTTGTTATGGGAAGAAGCTATGTCTGGTCAACAAACACCATCCTGCCGAGAATTGTGTGGCCTTCAAGGTGAAACAGACTGAGTAAATAGGATAAATTAAAATATAATAGAAGAGGAATCAAAATTTTCCCACAACAGTGATAGACAAAAATAAAACATAATCACAATAATGTAATGTATAACAAAAATAAAAAGGGTTACCTCTTTATTGGTTCTCTTTATTTGTTGTGCATCTGAACTTGATTCAAATGCAAGCCTTTCATCCAACTCATCTATTTCCACAATTTTCTTTGGAGAATTCTTTAGTGTATTTCTATCATGCTGAGACTCCCGGTATAAGTGCATCCCTGTGCATGATGTAAGGGGGATTAACAAAACTGTTTGTTACTGTTGAAGAAATTTTAAGGTAAAGGTAGTCAACCTATCAATAAGATCCTAAATGTCACTGGCATCACATACCTGCAGCTGGTTCTCTAGCTTGTGGTTTCTGGGTATCTAAGTAGTCTCCAGGCGAGATCAGGTTGTTTCTTTTGAAAAGATCATCATCAACACACCAGCAGTAGGTGGATTTAGCTGAAAGTAAACACCAAAAGCAAGAGCCATTTTAATATAATTACGGATATACCGTTTCTTGAACACATTTTTTTTTAAAACAAGCTGTGTGTTCATGGTTCATGGTGTCCTTCTGCAAGGTGAACAATACTCCTATTCAAGGGTCTTCTATTTTACCTACAGCCGTCTTTTCTGACCAGATTCCAAACAACTTTTAAACAAAAGCATCACCATAGCATGATTCTGACACGATCATACATAACATTTATAGTTATTTACTCTATATTCAGGTTATAAATTAATCAAGCATTCATCCATCCATCCATCCATTTTCTGACACGCTTTATCCCAAGTGGGGTCACGAGGGGTACTGGTGTCTATCTCCAGTTGTCTACAATTGAGAGGCAGGGTACAGCGTGGACAGGTTGCCATTCCATCGCAGGGCAACACAGAGACAAACCACCTTTCACACACACACCTAAGGAGAATTTAGAGAAGCCAATTAACCTAACAGTCATGTTTTTGGACTGTGGGGGGAAGCCATAGTACCCGGAGAGAACCCACACATGTTCAGGGAGAACATGCAAGCCTCCAGACTGGGAATTGAACCTGCGACCTTCTTGCTGCAAGGCAAGAAGCAGCAGAGCTACCCACTGTCCCACTGTGCAGCCATAATCAAGAATTAAAATTCAGTGGAGCTAAAATGAAAAAACAAAAAAACAGAATGTCTAAAAAATTTGATTTGTATGACATAATATTTTGAAGACTATACATATAATTTACCTATAGGTTGATGATCACAAGCATCTTTAAAGTCTGCCTTCAACCTCTCACATTCCAGGCTTTCTTTGGCTGCAGCTCGGGCTCTGGCCTGAGCCATGTGAGTCTTCACCAGCTCAGCCTCTTTTAGACGCTCCTCATATTCACAACGAGTCTATAATCAATAAGAGTAAATTAAAATAGGTAGGTAGGTAGGTAGGTAGGAAGGAAGGAAGGCAGGCAGGCAGGCAGGCAGGCAGGCAGGCAGGCAGGCAGGCAGGCAGGAAGGAAGGAAGGAAGGAAGGAAGGAAGGAAGGAAGGAAGGAAGGAAGGAAGGAAGGAAGGAAGATTAGAGAAATCTTTCATTCTGTCATACTCCTTCTAATAACAGCTGTCTGCTTACCTCCCAGAGCCTTTTAACATATGTATCATGATAACTGCTTCTGTCTGCGTTTGTTTGGATGCGGTTGAAGGGCAGCGTCTTCCCCATGTCCTTACTGTAAACTTCCTTGAAAACGCTTGCTAATACATGAGAAATGTCCTAGAATCAAGAATGAGGAAAATTTTCATATAGAAACTCAAGGATTTCTCACACCTCTAAATTAAAACGCGTTTATCTTACTTGTGATGTTCCTGCCGCAGGTCTGTAACTCTCCACACAGGGCTCAACAAATTCATTTTCCGACATGTTTCCTTTGTGAAAGTCACACACACGGAACCTTTCGTGACCACATCACAAAGAAAAGAATAGCATATGTATGAGATTTAACACCAAATATTTTCACCAAATCCCGCTGAGCTTGTCGGTAAAGTTTGTGGTTGCCTGGCAACAACAGGTGGTCGCAACGGATATGAAAATACCGCGATTGTGATGGTAGATTTAAAAAAGACCTTTGACAACAGATAAATAAAGATATATGACATCACCAGGAAATATAAATATTTGTACGCATGAGGTTCCCCAGTAGGCTAACAGCATGACGTCTGTAACAAAGCAGGTAAACAGAGCTACCGGTATCATAAATCATAAACAAGACAATTCAATTCAGTTTTTTTATATAGCGCCATTTCAGAACACATCTTACCTTTAAGGCACTTTAAAGAGACAGTTCAACTAGATAAATACAGCCAGATTGGTTCAATTTTTTTTTTTTTAGAAAAGATTTATAGAAGAAAAAATAATAAAAATGAAAAAACGAAAAAAACAACAACGAAACAAATACACAAACAATAAATCTCTATGGATAGAGGACAAAGTGGGTAGCACTGCTTCCTGGAAGCAAGAAGGTTCCGAGTTCAATTCCCGGTCCGGGGTCTTTCTGCATGGAGTTTGCATGTTCTCCCTGTGCATGCGTGGGTTCTCTCTGGGTACTCTGGCTTCCTCCCACAGTCCAAAAACATGACTGTTAATTGGCATATCTAAATTGCCCTTTTGTGTGAGTGTACCTCTATGTGTGCATAGTTGTGTCTCTGTGTTGCCTAGGCTATACCCTTCCTTTCATCTAAAGACTCCTGGAAATAGGCATCCTCCTATGGCCTCCTCCAAGTCTCCTGATGTATTGGCTGGTTTTCTCCCTACAGCAAACCTTCTTGCCACAGCCCGCATTGATGTACCATCCTGGATGACCTGCAATACCTGAACTGTGTGGGTTGTTTAGTCCGTCTCATGCTGCCGTGAGTATAAAAGTACCACCACCATTCAGAAGTGACCAAAATAGCCTGAAAGCATATATACTGAGAAGTGGTATGTGATCCCCACCTGCAGAACCACTCCTTTATTGAGTGTGTCTTGCTGATTGCCAATAATTTCCACCTGATGAATATTCAATTTGCACAACAGTATGTGCAAATCGTTGTTGCTTGCTAAGTGGACAGTTTGATTTCACAGAACTTTTATTAAATAACAGTTATATTGTTCTGTATGCTTCCGTCTCCTTGAAACCCAGTGGGGATCGGCTGATGGCCGCTCACACTGAGCCTGTTTCTGCTGGAGGTTTCTTCAAAGTAAAAGGGAGTTTTCCCTCTCAACTGTCGCTACTGTACATGCATGCTTGGTGTAAAGGGGTTGCTTTCGAGTCAATGAGTCATTGCAATCAATTTGTTTTTCCTTAGGTAGAAAACTTTGAGCAAGTCTGACTGCATGTATGATCTGCTTAAATTGTCTCTGTTGACGCTATATAAATAAACAGAGTTGAATGGGCTCTATGCACATCTCCACTACTTCCTAAGCTTAACACAGCTCTTTTGTATCCTGTCTTTCATTACTGGATGAACTGATTAATCCATATATGTCCAGCAATGGTTACTGAGGTCAGACAAACCTGACCATCTAGTAGAAAAAGACAGGAAATAAAAGAGCTGCCTTAAGTTAAGGAAGTAGTGGAGTTGTGCATAGAGCCATTGAATTGCAATTAAATTGTTGTTTACATGTTCCCTTTATCTTTTGAGCAGTATATTTGGACTAGACACTTCAGCTGCCTTGCCTACTATTGGTGGTCAGAGAGCTGATTGCATGGCAGCTTTTCTTATATCAGTCTGCCCCAGGGCAACTGTGGCTACAGTATAATTTAGTTTACCAACATCAGCGTTTGTATAGGTGACTGACTCAATGTTGCGTAAAGCTCCATTAATTTGATAAAGTGTGGGAAGTTGATAAATGCAGAGAAGGGAAATGTTCAGAATACATTAGGATCTAGATAGACACTTCAAAAATGGACAAATAAGTTATCTTTTATAGATCCAGATTTAAATATAAAAAATAAGAGTACGGATAAATGGGTAGTGTGAAAAAGTATAAAATAGATTCATTACTGGACAAAAGTTAAGAGCAACCATAATAATCATAATGATAGAATGTAGGATAGAAAAGCACAAAATTCTTAAAATTTATATGAGCACCTGCCGTGATTATGAATAGCTTAAACAGCAATAATAATAAATAAATAAAAGTATGTATAAATAAAAGTAAAATATTAAATTATAATAGCTAACTCACACTTCATACCTGTGTCTTTATCTTTCTTTTAAAATCATCTGAACTCTTCGTTGCCTTCAGGTATTCTTTAAAAATGTGCCACAGCTGAAGGCTGTGTAATATAACGTGATAATTGTGATATGGCCAAGGTTTTAACATTCTTTTTTTTTTCCACGAGTGTGTTAGCTTCCCCTCTCTTCTAAAAGGCCTCCTCAGTTCTGACTGGCTGACCAGGAATTTTGGGCTAGCAAAGCTCTTTTCACTATACTACTTTAAGGACCAAAAATAACCACACTGTGTACAGAGAAAATAAATAGTTAGAGGAGCCGAATGGTACTGTAAGTACTGAATTGGAAAAAACAAAACAAAACAATACACAGCAGGCAAAAGGTGTGGTTCCAACACATTTTATATCTTGTTACATCTAAACAAATCCATCCCACATGTTGATTAGGTGGAGAAACCACTACACAGGCGTGATCCAAATAAATCAGTAGGCTTTTGTATCAAATATGAGTTCTGGACAGAACTTCCAGTTTGAAACCTTAGACTAAAACAATAAATGCTCTATCTACCGTATAAGAATCTCTTTCTTCTTGTATTTGAACGCTTTGATTTATTTTTAAACATTGTGGATTAAATGAGTCATGCAAACTGTCTGTCACACATTCCCTACATGGTCTCATGCAAAAAGTTGGGTCATTTCTGAAAAGAGTTTGGTTTATCGCTGACAAACACACAGCATAGTCAACCACTCTTGTTGCATAGCCCAAGATTCCTGAGGAACCCAAAACAAAGTATTTGATTGTGATTATCAGCTCATGTGCTACTGAAGTGGGTGTCTCAAAGGGGGAATTGTTAAGCATATTTTCCCTGCTTCATGGTTTGCCAGACACTTTTTTGAAGACATGAAGAAACAGATAATCAAAAGGCCATAAACCTTTTTCATGAACAACATGTGGGTTTACCTCACTATGAAGGCATAAGATTCCAGACATTTTAAAGCATTGCTGATATGAATGGCTTGTTGTTATGCAAAAGAGGTGTGAGGTGGAAGTACACGACTAACAAGAAAAAGGCCCTTCTGTAATAGTGCTTTAAGCAACACTTAAAATGAATCAGTACAACCACAAGTGGCCATAGAAAAAAAACAAAACATGGCATTATTTGAACTTAATGAAAATACTAATTTGACACTAACTTAATATAATTTTTGCTGTATTTTTAACTTCCTCTTATTAGGCTGTGATGATAAAATTCCTTCGGAGGGTGTAGCTTACATTGGAGAGCATGAAGGAAATTATAAGTGAGCTAAGAGACTGTGGAAGACTTGTCAAACTGGTGCCTCAGTGGGTGTGGAGTATCAGGGCTGGGGCTAGTACCAAGTGTGAGCTGTGTGGGCTGGCTCAGAGCAGGAAACAGCAGATTCCCCTCAAAGACGAAGCAAACTGTTGGAATATTTCCGTTAAAACAGACAGACCCGTGTTGAGACAAACAGGAGTTTCTCTGCTGTGGATAGTGATTTATTTTGGTCTAAACTTACAATGGATCCCAATGGAAAAGCTGGGAAACATGGTGAGTTTGAAAAAAAAAGCATCATTAAGCCACGGTCTGTTAAAATAGTATATTTTTAATCAATGATTTTAAGTGCAGATTCTGTATTTGTTAAGTTAAAAGAAAAATAGTTCCTTGTATTTGTTGTCCCCATCATTATTGAAAGAAATGACTGGTTTCAATTCAATTCAATTTTCAGTGCCCTGAAATTGAAGAATCTATGCTTTTCTGAGATTCATTTTCTGCTTCTTCTCCATTCCATATCTTTCCAAAGCAACCTTTTTGTTAGAATATGCGAGTGAAAATAATTTTAGTAAAGTTTGTAAATATGTTACAAATCATTGTAAAAATGGAGAAACAGTATTAATCCTGTAGGTACACTGAGCTTGTGTAAGACATTAAAAGCAAACTTACGTATATAAGGCCACCAGGGGGCCTCAAAAATAAAACATCTGTATTACTCAAAGGATAAGAGCAGTTGTTTGAATATGTTCCTAATTTGCTTAGTCTGTATTATCCAAGCTCCAAAAACTAAAACAGGTTTTATAAAACTTCTCTTAAAATAATAATAATTACTATGTATATAAATCAGATGGCTTGACTTAACATATTTAAGGTTGATTTTTTTTTCATAAACTCTGTTATTGTATGATATATAAATGCGGATATATATCAGCATAACTTATTTATATTGAAGAATAATGTTCAGAGTTTGTGTTATTTAATCCACAGAAGTCGTCCCAAATCAAATTAACTTCAAGAATCTCACAAATTTATCCTTTTTAGTATTTTGGATATTTTTCTAAAAAAAATTATTCTCACACTAAACAAATAAAAGCGATTTATAAGGTAAACCAAAGAGATTTGAATTCTAGACCCAAAGATGCAGTCCTGGGACTGATGGGACCATTTGAATACATTTTTAGCCTTATAAAATGCAACAGTATAAAATTATATTTAAACCTAAAACACATTAGTAGCTATAAATCTATGGATATGATCTTAAAAACCTTACTTATATAAGTATAACAGTTATAACTGCTTTTCAAGTTGATTATATCATTGTAGACACCTTTGGTGTATTAAGAATTATATGATAGCCTATTGTCTGATCATTAACTCAATTACGCAGAACACAATGTGGAAAGAAAATTTCTGTGTAGCAGCTTGCATCTGTTGTGTTTTGTAATTGTGGAGGTACTATGGTCAAGATTTAGTTGATGTTGAGCTTTTAGGCTTCATACATTAGTCATGTTTGTCCTTTATTTTCCTTAATTCAGTTATATCTTACTTTACGCAACAAAATAAAACGCA
This sequence comes from Cyprinodon variegatus, assembly GCF_000732505.1. NCBI lineage: Eukaryota > Metazoa > Chordata > Actinopteri > Cyprinodontiformes > Cyprinodontidae > Cyprinodon > Cyprinodon variegatus. The sequence continues at coordinate 12,034 of NW_015152342.1, forward strand.
CTAAATTGAAAATGACTTACAAATTTGACTCTTCTAAATCTCAATTAGGACAGTGTCTGAATAATGACATGTCTCCTGCATATGGTACAGTTGTGCTTAAAAGGTTACATACCCTTCAATTAATGACAGAAAAAAATCAAGTGTGAGTAAAATAAATCGAAATGAACAAAACTAATAACAAATAAAAATATGAATAAAAAGGAGCTTTGTTAGCAACACAGGGAGCAATTAGATCCCTGATAAAAGATGGAGTTGTGTTATTTAGGGCTTATTATCAGAGGGAGGTTTAAACTCTTTTCTGGATTTAGCAGGAAGCAAATCATGAGAAGCTGAAATTGAAGAAATATGATCTTTTTAATTTTCTTTATAACTCTGGCAGCAGGATCAGCTGAAAGCTTTTAACAACAGTAAATGGACTGAGTTACAATAGTCCAGCCTTAAAGTAACAAATGCATTGACTAGTTTCTCAGCATCACCCCAGAACAAGATATTTCCATCCATCCACCCATCCATTTTCCCTCACACTTTATCACTGCTGGGGTCGCGTGGGGTGCTGGTGCCAATCTCCACCTGTCAATGGGTGAGAGGAGGGTTACAGCCTGGACAGGTCATCAGGACAGGCCTGTTAGGTTTATTGGTTTGGACTGTGAGAGGAGGTGGGAGTACCAGGAGAGAATCCACACATGCACAGGGAGAACATGCAAACTCCATGCAGAAAGACCCAGGGCTGGGAATCGAACCAGGAACCTTCATGCTACAAGGCAGCAGTCCTACCCACTGCCTCACTGTTATTTCCATTTCCTGATTTTACCCACATCACAATCCCATTGTAATAACAATACTATATTTATTTAATAAATAATTGAAAAGATATAATTGAAAGACCATCAAAGCTTGTATTCATGTATTCGTATTATATTTTTGTTGACTTATATGCTTTCTTGGAAAAAGTACATAGGACAACATCATCACAAACCAAACTAAAATACATGTTAGGTTAGACCCACAAGGTGGCGCCATTCTAAATCTACATGGGGGAATGTGATTAAAAAAACATTTATGCTGTCTATGGCTTGATTTTGTCAACGTTTTGAGAGGAAAGAAAAAATTACACTCACCTTATTTTATTAAAATTATTTTAAGGGTTTTGATTTATCTATGGAGGAAATCTCTGATGTAAAGAAAATAAAAACACTTCCTAGAGAGTAGAAGTTAAGAAAGAACCAGCCCTCTTGCTTTCAGAGGTGTAGAGTCAAATGTCTCTTTAGGAATTAAAAATAAATAAATAAATATATATTTTTTTCATCACTTTAAAAAAACAAACATTCCCCAGTTATATGACTATCATAACATGGCAATACACGCACAGACCCGCCCCCGCGAGAAAACAGGGGGAAAAAAAAAAAACTTTGGCTCCTTGCTTCTTCACACCGAGTGGCCTTTCACTCCACGATGTCTTGCTTCTGTTCACGCCCGATCAGGACGGAACTGGAGAAGCATTTGTCTCGGGAGAACTTGAAAAAAGTAGAGCAGGAAAATGGGAAACGCCTGGGTAAGTGCGCTTTTATTAAAGATCCATCTGACGCAACAAAGCGCAGACTGCGCCGCGCGCTGCTGAAAACATAAACACAACCCGATCCCACTCTAAAGCTGAGTTTGAAGAACTTGGATTGTCTATTTTGTTCTTATCAGTAACCAACTGTGACCACATCTGAGTTTGTTATGTTGACCTAACGCACATGTATGCAAATTGCCTTCATTGCCTGGAGCGGTGCATTTTTGCCTCTCATAGCAGACCAACCTACACATGACATAGGCTACTGCTGCTGTCTCAGTTTAGTGTCCCAATCCTATGTGTTGTTGCCATTACCTCCACCTTACTTTTTTTCAACTTACATAGATGTTTGACGACTTTAAATCTAATGTAAACTGCCAATCTTTAGTGTCTGTCCCTGTTTACATAGAAACAAGACATTTTTCTTCCTCAGAAAAACACTTCTAAAGAGTTAAAGGCTTTTAATTGCCAGTGCCAAAAAGAGGAAAACAAAACAATCCAACATGAATCTAAAAAAAGAAAATAAAGGAATGAAAGATTACACTTATATATCCTGCATGCTGCTGTGGCTGTTTTTATCTCTGTGCATTCAGAGCTGACTGCAGATAGTACAGTACAAGGTGTTAACTAGAATTGGATTTGGGATTCTCTTCCTGTTGAAAACATCATCACCAAAGTGATTTAATATGCACTTAATATTTGGTGGGATCTTGGAAAGAAGTTTAACTGGTTGAACCTTAAAGCATTTATGAATAGCTGATAGGTATTGGTATTTGTTGAGATTTATGTGTGAAGAAATGGAGCTGAAGCACAAATAAAAGAATAAAGTTCTGGCTTATGAAGGCAACAATAGGTAAAATTATAAAGTCTTGCATCGTCGTCATCGTGTTATGAATTTGCTAACATCTTTGGCAAAACAGAGGGAAACAAAATCAGTTCAAAGGATGATTAAATGCTACATTTTGACTACTATACACTGTAATTACTATAATATATACTTAAAAAATAACTTTGATTGCCCACATGGGCAACTTTTAAATTACAGATTTTTTAAATTACAGTTTTTTTATTACATTTATGTCAAGAATTTGACTAGGACATTCTAATGCATTAATGTGGTTTAAAGGTGAACGCTGTTTTTTTTTACATTGGGCCCTTGATTTTACATTATTACATCATGTTCTACTCACCCATATTTTGTGTCATTTGGAGCTGTTCTGAAGATATTCCGTTTTCCTATGGGCAACGACTTGAAGGCACAAACTAAACTGTTCACAATTTATTCTTTATGGTACGCCAGCATTCATAACATGTAGGCGAATCACTGTCCCCCAGACGGTTATATTTTTTATATTTATATGTTTTAAAAACAAAGCGCCGTGTGTATGACGTCATCAGCGCGCGCCGGCTACCATTTATTCATCCTGTCCGCTGAACTGCAGCTAGTTTTACTCACATGCCTGGAAGATATCTAGTGCTTCTACCACAGATGATCTCGCTCTCCAAATGGAATTGAACGATTCAGGTTAGCTAGCCGAATGAATAGAAGGAGTAGAGCGTAGCTGCCTGTGGCCCGGGCTGCCTGTTACAACTCCAGTCCGGCGAGCGGATGATGTCATACACACTCCGCATTGTTTTTAAAACATATAAATATGAAAAATATAACCCCGGATGTCTGGGGGACAGTGATTTGCCTACATGTTAGGAATGCTGCCGTACCATAAAGAGTAAATTATGAACAGTTAAGTTTGTGCCTTCAACTCATTGCCCATAGGAAGACGTTACTTGAATATAACCTAACAGAATATCTTCAGAACAGCACCAAATGACACAAAACTCATATGGGTGAGTAGAACATGATGTAATAACGTAAAATCAAGGGCCCAATGTAAAACAAAAAACGGCGTTCCCCTTTAAGTTCACCCCTTCTCTAGAAATTATCACTGTAAATGAGGGGTTTTGCTGCTTGAGACCCCCAGCAACAATCACAAGATTCCTATGCATTTTGCTAGCTTTTATTATTTTGACTTTCTTCCTACATAGCTCATAGAATAAAAGCAATTGGAACTTATGTTTCCTTTTTTTTATCAGCTGCTTTTGCTTCTTGCCACTCAAAGTTTGGAAAAATGTCTTTTTCCTGTCAACATATTTTCCTAGTTGAGCTGTGGATCCCTGCAACTCATCCAGTAAAAACAGTTGCTTGCACTGGAAATTAATTTTGGGATAGCAGAGTAAAATGGCTGATGAGGGCTTGTTACATTTTTCAAATCTTTATTATAAAAAGGTTTAAAACCCATACTTCTTCCACTTCACAATTATACACAGACCTATATTGCTGTATTAAAGGTTTGATGTTTTACCAAAGCACAACGATGATTACTTTTTTAAGGTGTTGTTGGTAAATAGCTCTTGTAATAAACATGCTTATGCTGGTCTTGACCAAGTTCAAAAGTAAAAATCAAGAGCGTGTGATTATTTCTCAGGAAATGATTAGAAATCAGCCATCTGTTCTCCAAAGCGTCTTGCCCTAACTTGCCTCACACGGTTTAAACAGTGAACTGGATCTATCAGGCTCTCCATTTGAAACTGATTACTCAGCTTTAACAAAAAAAAAAGAAAATGCATATGACTTGTAGTGTTTTCCTTGAATTCTGGATCTTTTGTTGCTTTCCTAGAATAATAAAACAAGCTCCTCCACGTCGCTGTCATCTGTAAACTAAAAGAAAGCCATGCCCAGGGGCGGATATGTTGAAACCAAGTTCTTTATGCTTCCAGAGAAATCAGAGACTAATATATCCCCTCTAAGTGCCTGTGGTAAAACTTGTGGGACAAGGCCTGTCATGAAATGTTTTCTGATAAAGTTCCCACTTATATAGAGTGTTTTCTACTTCAATGCTGGGGTCTCATTAGCTAGCCGTACAATTTCCCATTCTATGCTGTAGAAACATTGTTAAAAATTTATTGTTTTAAGTTCCCTTGCAGATCGAAGGCCCAACCATAAAAAAGCTTAGAAAGCTTTTCCCAGTGTTATCATGGTTTCATGCAACGCCTCTGGCTCTTGCTCACTGTCTTAAGGCTTATTCTGATACATGTTACCAAATGTATTGCATCAAATTGTTATAGCTCAGAAGAGACCCACATTGTGTGATAGAAAGCAAAAAAAAAAAGACATTAAAATATCAGCATGAAATTTTGACTAGCTAATGTGCTCTTAGAAATTTTTATGTAAAGTTTCTAAACAGATTAAGTTTAAGGTGGTAATTTCACAGAATGATTCACAAAGCCTCACAGTTAAAAACATCTCAGCTATCAAATTACAGCTATGAACAACTTTTCTGGTTGTCATATTGTTATAGAGTGGAAGAAAAACAACAAAGTGGGCAGCTAAAACTAAATCTCTACTTGTTCCTGTTTTAAAACAAGCTTGCTTTAGGGTGGGATCACAGCTATCTGCCACAGGAAGTTTGGAAAACAAGCAGTTTGAAACTCCTATGAGCTACCGCCTTAACATTCTGTAACGTATAATTTTTGATACTGTATAAAAGAGGTCACTTATGCTGAGTTACTGTACAATGTGCTTAAATTGCATCTAGTGCATGCTTGACGTGCTTAGTGTAAATACTAATTTCATGTTATCCACAGTGAGTTATTTACTTAAAGGAATAGTACACCCAAAACATGATTAGCCTTCATTTTCTACTCACCCCCATGCTGAAC
>NW_015152342.1:18104-21223 GCF_000732505.1 Cyprinodon variegatus
TGCAGCAGCAGTGGTGAGGGCATCTGATGCAAGTAACTCTGATGAGAGGAAACACAGATTAGTGACCACGAAAAACCTGATGGAGGGTGATCTGAACACGTGAGTCTCTAACCTGGTTTAGACTTCAGTTAGTGCCCAGAGAACGAGGTTGTTACCAGACAGTCAGCTGACAAGACGCGGTGTTTGAGAGAGTTCCAGATGCCGAAGCCTTTAAGGACACAGAACTGATAGGCATGGGCAGTTCTAGAAAGGGGCCAATGGGGGCCCTTTGTTCAAAATATGAATAGTCCCACACATTCTCATCTTCATACTTTGGACCTTGTGGTGACAAATGGCATAGAATGTGAAGAAATAACAGTATTTCCTCACAACCCTGTCCTCTCTGACCACTTTTTAATAACATTAGGATTGCTTTAACAGAGATACATCCCCCAAAAGAAGGTTTCACCTTAGCAGATCATTATTAGATAGTGCAGGTATAAATTTTAAAGAATCTGTTTCACTTTCTCTGTCCTCTGTTTTGCTGAGTCGCGTTACAGTGGGCAAAAGTTAAATTTATTCCCCTTCACAGGTTGATGATTTTGTTGCTAGCTCTCTGGTACTGCCTTAGACAATGCAGCCCCTTTGAAAAAGAAAAACTTTCAAAATAGAAAGCTGGCTCCCTGGCTTAATGCAGAGCTCCACAATCTGAAGCAAAATGCTAGGAAACTGGAGAGAAAATTGCACTCCACAGGCCTTTGGGAATCCTACCAAGTCTGGACAAAATTGTTTACTTCTGTATAAAAGGACCCTTTGTAAAGCAAGAGAAGCATATTTCTCCTCATTAATAGAGGAGAATAAGAATAATCCTAGATATCTTTTTGATACAATTGCCAAACTCACCCAGAGCCATAGCTCTGTTGAACCATCCATACCACCTGCTCTTAGCAGTAATAATGTTATGCGATTCTTTATAAATAAGATTGATTTTATTAAAAATAAGATAATTAGCACTCCTCTCCTCCTCATCGATTCCAGTTTGTTCATGTTAATGACAAATCTTCCTCATGCTCAAGGGTTACCTGTGGAGTACCACAGGGATCAGTGCTAGGACCAATTCTCTTTACTATATTGTTTGCCAAACACAGCCAGACACCACCCTGGAGAGAAATATCAGCTGTGCTGCTGCCATCAACACCTTTGTTTATAGATGTTTGCCTGTTTTTCAGTGTAGTCCTATTTCTCTGACTCTGACTGGCTGGACATTGTCTCTAATGATACAAATGGTGCAATTAAGGTAAATACCTGAGGTGGACGCAAAGGGAATTTTGCTAGAGTTAAAATCTGAACATTTTCCATAATTTCCTGACACATCCACCAATCAGGGGTGGATGTGGTTGTGAGGAACGTCGAAGAGCGCATTGAATACTAAGCATTTAAAAAAAAAAATCAATTTATATCACAGAGTTAGAGAACTTAATGTTGAAGCAAACTAAAATAAGAAATGCTCTTTAGAGGTTTGTTGGTGGCTCTTAAAAAGCTTTTTGAATGAACTCCTGGGAAGGAGCATTAAATTATTTATCATTCCTCCACTAGAGCTAGATATTGCCTTCTGCCTCTGCCCCAGCTCTGGGGCTCTCTGCCTGGTCCTTTGCTCTGTACTCCTGCTCTTACTGTCTGAGCTCTAGGGACACCAGAACTGTGGTTAAGCTTTCCATATTACATGCAGTACATTCGGTAAAGTGGACTTTACCAAGTGTCACTCACACACTGACGTTACTAGTTGTTTTAAGAATAGTTTTACAAAAGGAACCTTGTGGTATAGTGGTGGAGATTATCATGTAAAATGAAATGAAAGCTTAAGGAAATGCTGAATACTTTATTAGGAGAGAAGAAGAAATAGGACTAGTTAAGTGTGCCTTGCAAAAGTATTGTGGAATATCCCTTGAACTTTTTTCACAACTATGGACCACTTTTTTGGTTGAAAGCTGTGCAGAAATGCCTTTAGACGTCCAGTTTTTGAAGAGTAAATGATGGATTATATTGCAATCTGGCAGAAAGCAGTGGTGGCTGCTGCTTGCTGAAACAAGGGAGGATCAGTGGTGTTAATTAAGTCCAAACATCAGAAATTGCATTAATAAATGTTGAAAGATATAGAACACATCACTAAAACAGGTGAATATAGCTGTTGTGAAGTGTTTTAAAATAATAAACTCCAGAAATCATGTTAAGAGTTCAGCACAAGATGTTCTGACAGAATTATAATTTTTCCTTTTCAACTCATGAGAAAAACCTCCTCGCTGTCTGGCCAATGTTATACTTAAGTACGACCCACCCCTGCTTCGTAGACAGCCTGAGAGGTTTAGCCTCACAGGCAGTGACATCTTTTTGGCATGTTATCCAAAATATCTAATAATCTGCTAGACGGAGACTCAAATCTCAACAGGGATTTCTCATACAGGCTGACGGGCAGCATCCTGCTGCTCCAGAGTGGAAGGGAGACCCCAACCGAGAGCAGAGTAAAGAGGATTAATGTGTAACATACTAATGATATCAGGTGCATTTTAGGGGATATTTAATGACTAAATTCATAGGTCTGGGATGTATTTTGCTTTGTGAAGAGCCAATTGAAAAATAAGTTGTATGTTTTCTTATGTGTTTGGGTTCATCTTGAGCTGTAACAAACATCCAAACCAAGCAGAGGGACAGACTGGATGTAGAGAACGGCCTGGTATCTGCTGTTCTTCACACTAAGCCCTCGGAGCTCATAGAAGCAGCTCAGGTGTCTTGATGAACACAAAGTAAAACTAATTAAGTCAGCCTGACTATAAGTTTTGTTCTGTATATTGTTCCCAAATCATCAAGTTTAAATGTATTTATTCAGAGGAGCTTCAGTTTTGTAAATACAGTTTTATAATAGGATTTTATTTTGTATTTATTTAGAATCCTTATTAACTTCCAGGCAACATATTTATGTTTTTTTTGTTTTGTTTTTTAGACGGAAAACATTAAATTATAAAAATCAAATGCTCTGATTAAAAGATTAGGTTAAACCCGCGGTTCTCAAAGTGTGTGGCGCGACCCACTGGTGGGGAATTGAGACGTGACAGGTGGGGCGCGCCAAGTTCCGGTGTGTGTGT
>NW_015152342.1:21234-40503 GCF_000732505.1 Cyprinodon variegatus
CTTGTCCAAAGTGGGGAATGACAGAAAAAGTTTGAGAACCACTGGGTTAAACAGTCTTTATTTCAGTTATTGCCCTATCCACTTTTGGACAATCATCAATACTTTTGACTGAGGGCGGTACTCATGGTAATACAAGATGCCCAAAGGGGTACAGAAGTCAAAAAATGTTGGGAAACACTGAGGTAGATGACCGATGTGGAAATAAATTCTGTTGTCTTGGCAGATCTTATTATCTTAGGGGAAATCATTATGCTAAATTCCTATGCAGAATAACCTTAGAAATATATATATTTTTTGCTTCTCCGGTTTAATGTTTTACATTTTTTTTGTTTAATGTGGCCGACAAGTAAATCAGAATTCTGTATATCAATCTTCTGTCGCTTATCCTCCAGGTCTGGAAGGGGATGCGGACCTTAATTTCCTGCTGGCTGGTGGCGAGCTCATCAAGGTTCGTTCCAAATCCTGGCAAAGGGGCCGCTTCTTTAAGCTGATGGAAGACTGTAGGACCTTGTCGTACCCATCCGAGAAACTCTTTCAACGAGAAAAAACCTGTGAGTTTCATCTTATTTTGTGTTTGAGATTGACAAAATGATCTTGCTAAATATAATTACCTTGGCCAGTATATCTCTCTTCTGCTCCGGCTTCACACCCTGTAGCTGTTATTGTGTACACCAAGGGCATTCTTCCAGATTTAAAACAATAGCTTCTTGCTTCATAACACATAAGCACACACATGGATATGCCCCACAAATTCCTAAGGCAAATATGTAAAAAATGTTGTTGGTGGAGTGAAAACAGCTCACACATCTGCTATGGTTGGGGCAATGGTCACTGGAATATAGTGCGTATCGTGACCCTGTTTCACTTATTTTTCTTTGATTTCTGTCAGAATGTGCATATCTAGATCTTTGGTAGCTCAGGTTTCCCTTCCTTCCTGTTGATAGTGAGGCTCATATTCTCTCACAGTCCAGTCTGAGCTTAGAACAACAAGGAAACCACAAACTGGTCTGGTGGTTCTTTTGTTGCTGCTTTGACCATTTTTAGTTTTTACTGTTTTATAATTTACTCTTAACATGCATTCACTTGTTGACTGAGGGAAGCAATGTATTTCACTGTCACCCTGTACTTGTGTAGGAGTTGTGGGAGGATGTCTGCAAAGCACCTGTTGTTTTTAACCACATTTCGAAACAGGGTTTTTTCTATGCATGCTTTAGAATCTTTCTGCATGAAAACCCTGTTAACATTCCAGTGATAATGTCATGTTAGTAAGAGAGTGAAAGAAAAAATAAAGATGGAAATCTTACAAAAGAAAAAAACCTATCTAGTAATATGATTGTACATTGAAAAAAATAATGCAACCACTTTTGGCATTTACTTAATCATATTTAGTTACTTTTACACAATTGTTCATGTCCTACCTACTAAACAAATAATCATTTTGTATCGCTACTCCTACTTGAGTAACTCTGATTACTCTGTCCTCTGTGAGTAATTTGAACTATTCCAAAGTCAGATAAACAGTCAATAAACAGTAGAACAGTGGCAGCTTGTTATCCAACCCTAACATGTGCACAGTTCTCATTGTAAGGATTAGTTTTATGTCAATTTGTTCTTTTATATTCATGACTATTATTTATATTCTTGAGGCATTTGAGTCTTTAAAATGCCAGAACTTGCACATAAAGTCTGTTTGCAAGCATAATTCATAGACATTAAATCTGATTTTATTATCCAACAGTTACTTAGCACTCAAGTAGCCTTTATACCAAATACGTTTTTACTTCTACTTGCGTAATTTCTTGACTAATCAATGTACTGTAAGTGATAAAATAGTGCTACTTTTACTTGAGTTAAATTTTTGGGTACATTAATAAAAATTGTCAATGTACTGTCCGATTAACCCTTTTCTGTGTTATTTGGCTAAATGTTTTGGCTCATGATAATGCTGAAAGACCCAGAGATGACCTTTATTTTAAATCTCCTTGCATTCCAAAGAGTTTGTATAGTCATACACTTTTCACATGGCTTTTGGAAGATAATTGGACTTGCAGCATCACACCTCTGCTACCATAATTAAAATTTGTTATCTGCTTTAGCACATATTCTACCTTTGTTTCATACAAAAGATGACACCATCTAACAGTCACATGGAGGCTTAGTGACCTATAAGCCAGTGATGAGTGCAGTGATGAGCAGTGAGCCTTCGAGAGCCTTTATGACTTACCTTGCTTTACATTTGCTTCAATATTTGTGGGGCGGGATACAATTAATCTTGCTGAACATTAAGCCAATAAGACATTTTCCAATTTCTGCCTAACATTAATGATTTTTTTTTCTTTCCCATTATAAAGTGAGATTAAGAGCCTGGTCATACTCAATAGTGTTACTATAAACAGGAATATTTAGATTCAATTTCAAATATGTCTGCTTTATTTAGTGACATATTCAAGATAATGAAATGAAATCGAGCAGAATCAGTTTAGCATAAAGCTAAAGGTAAGGTATTATTTTCAAGATTGTGCAGCAGTTAGGGACCCTGGAACAGATAGAAATAATTTGTAAAAAAAAAAAAAAAAAAAAGGGGCGCAATCTTTCAATACCACAGCATAGCACAACATTCAAAGATTTGCTTGTAATATCTTTTTTTTTTTTACCTTAAGTTATTTAACCTCCTGAACTGTGTGGTAAAGAGCTAAATATGGGTCCAAAACATTGTTTCATTAATTTTATTAATTTATTTTTTGTATTGAATGAAGATTGGGGTAGTAGCATCTCTCTTGTTGTTGCTTCCTGACATATGAGGATCAAACACATCTTCTTTGCTTGAATGGGAGGTTCTCCTATCTTACCTGTTTTAAGGATTGGCTAACGATGAATCAGCCTGTGTCCTCACCACACCCCTGAGATACATGGATTACTTTATTTTTTTTTTTTTTACGACTTTTATTTGATTATAAAACAATAATCAAAACAAAGACGAAACAGAAGGAGAAAATATACAATTGAAGAAGAAAGTCTTTGTTCAAAAGGAGGAAGAAGACAATGCATATTTAATCCCAATCCTTCATTGCACAAATTTAGAAATTACTCTATATAAAATTATTACATAATGTTATAACCAACATCCATAACAACAAATGTAATTAGTGATAATACAACTATTTATCATTTAATAATAACAATAACAACATTGACACCAGTTTTCACTTCATAGCAGGAATATTCTCCCTGCTGCCCTCTGGAAAGAGACTTTGAAGCATTCGATGCTGGTCCAGCAGATTCCACAGCAGTTTCTTCCCCACTGCCATTAGACGGCTGAATGTTGTATAAAATTGGGTTATAAAAAGAACAAACAAAAAACAAAAAAGACCCGGAATTTTGGAAACTGTAACTAATATACAGTCGTGTGTTTACATTTATCACTGCTGCACTTTAAAATATTAAAATATCTTGACAGCTGCACTGAATGTAATTTCTTTTTGTATACACTATGTGTACAAAATGACAATAAAGTCTGTCAAAGTCTAAGTCTAATAAAGCAATCATTATCATTACAATACTACTGCTAACTGTGTTATTATTGTTATTGGTAACAATACCAATAACAACAATGTTCACCACAATAACCATAATAACACCTTATTAACTTAAATTTCCAGTAAATCTGTTTTTATATACCTTCATTTCAGCTTTTTAAACTGTGTTAGCTGCCAAATACCAACACATTTATGAGGTGTTTAACTCATTTACATGAATGAATAAAATCTTCTATACTGAATGTAATTCTCTTTGAAAGCTTGACTTACACTATGTGGTCACTATGTAATCGTACTGCTTCCTATATCAGTGAACTAAACCCTCAACCCCTTAAGTCAAAAACCTACTTTTTCACACGAAATGTAGACATGAGACTTGAGGGGATTACTCTTCAAATTTTTCCACCTTAATATTCGAGTGAGCTTCCTCTGATTTCACTTGATATTTGAATTTTTTTCAATTAAGAAAACATCTAAGACTATTAAAAAAAACCTTGTCCTTAAGATAATTTAGATTTGTGACGTATGTTAAAACCTCAGTTGACATTGTAACTGAGCTTTAAGTGGTAATTGTTTTTATCTCGATTTTTGCTACTTAGTGTGATGACAATATGTCCGTTGGTGTGTCCTCTTCCGTGCATTAAGCTCCTAAACAAAAGAACTGGCCTCTAAAGTATGGATGAAACAGATTGCATAAGCAGAGACCTTCAGTGCATGCTCTCTGTTTTACATTGGGGGATGATAAATCAAAGCAAAGCAAAAAAATGGCAGTTGTGCTATTTTTATGTGCCCTTGTGTTCCACATGCTTGGCAGTAGGACAATACAAAAAGTAAAGTCAATAAATAGCTGCATTTTGCATTAATCCAGGGTCATTATGATAGATTAACCAAGAGATTTCGTTTTTTTTTTTAGACAGAAAGATACCATCTCCTAATTGTCCAAGTACTTTAACTGCATTTGCTTAATTAAACAAACATGGAAGATGACTGAGGGGCTGCTCAGTGGCATAGTGGGTAGCTCTGCCGCCTTGCAACAAGAAGAATAAATGGAGTTTGCATGTTCTCTCTGAGCATGTGTGGGTTTTAACCGGGTACTCCGGCTTCCTCTCACAGTCCAAAAACCTTACTGTTAGGTTAATTGGTTTCTCTAAATTGTCCTTAGGTGTGAGTGTGTGTGTGAATGGTTGTACGTCCTGTTTGTCTCTGTGTTGCCTTGCTGACCTGTCCAGGGTGTACCCCACCTCATGCCCGTACACAGCTGGAGATCAGCACCCCTCACGACCCTGCTTCGGATTAGCGTGACAGAAGGGTGTGGTCTTTTTTAACCTTGACAGCAACAAGGATGTTATGAACGTTAAAAAAAAAAAAAAGCAGCTCAACTGAGCTATATTTCTTATAGTGATGTCAACAAGGAATTTTTGACAGAAAAGACAGAAGGCTAAGGTTTCAATGAGTGGGCTATAAGGAAGAGCAGTGGAACTTGACTACTACTTACTCAAAATAAAACACACTATTCTATTTTACTATTTTTATTAACACTAGATGATGCTTTCAAATAGCAATGCCAGAGCTGCAATGAGTTTATAGTTGGTGTGTGAATGATCTGATATTTTGACTATTGATTGCAGCAACAGATATTACTGGTAGAAATAGCATGATAAAAAAGCATTGGCCACAAAATATATATTTTTAGGGCCTTTCTTTGCAAAATGTATTTTTGGTTATTGTTAGTTTTCTCCCTATGTAATACTATCCATTCTCTCTTTTTGTCTAAAAAAAAAATCCCACATTGAGGTGGGCTAAGTCTTTTCTGAACAATGTGGTTGCTTTCAAGGACGTGTGAGAGGCGAAACAAGGGACCTCCCTCATAAAAGCAGAAGCCTTATCAGTGGATAAGATATCAAAACAATTATGTTGTATCAAAAGGAACATGTAGTATGTCTGCATGATAACATGTTGAAGGAAGGGCTGTACATTAAAAGATAACAATGACTCAAAGGTTCAAAATGCTTAAGAATAAAGCAATCTGTTCAACTTTTCTGTAGTTTTACCAAAAGCCCTAAAAGCTTTATAAACGATTTTTCCACACATGCAGATTCCATTTAAAGTCTCAATCTGCTCACTTGATGTATATTTAAAAGTTAGACTGATGAATAAAATCGGGTAGTTACAGTATTATTAAACATAGTCATGCTTCTTAATCCAGATCCTAATAATATGTCCTGTTTTCTCCAAACAGTCCTCATCGATGACATTGAATCTGTGCGCAAGGGCCGCCAGTCTGAGGGATTAGAAAAATACACTGACCCCAGCGAAGACGAGAAGTGCTTCTCTATCATATTCAAGGGACGTGATAAGAACCTTGACTTCATGGCATCTTCTAAGGAGGAGGCCCACCGGTGGGTCAGCAGCCTGGAGAAGGTCGTCAATAACATGCGCAACCTCAACAAGAAACAGAAGAGTGAACAGTATCCTTAATGAGGATTTGTTTTATACCTTTTTATTCCATGAGCAAAAATATGAGGATCCAATTATTGTCGAGTCTAAAAAGGATGGACTTACTGAATTTTGTTAAAATCAAATCTTTGAAGTCAGTTGTTGTAGCTCTAATTTTTTTCTATTTTTCTGAGTCAAAAGTGGAAGTAAAAACAAGACGTCGTAGCTCATACTGAGAAATAGATGGATGCGTGCCAAAAAAAAGACATTCAGTCACTTGAAAAGTATCAGATATTCAGGGATCTTTTTCAGTTTAGATTTACAAGAAGGATTTTTTTTCCCCAACTGGGTGAAATCTGCTGTTTTTTTTCTAAACCAAAACTACTTTGAATGAACTCTAATTACATACCTCACTTATCCTTTTTTTCATCTGATGTTTAGAGACTAGATCAAGATTTAGAGCTTAAGGCTTAATTTCTCTATTTATACTTGAAAATGAAACCAGTTTAAAGCTTTGATCTGTACAAAACACAACTAGTGTCCACTATTTCCACTGTCCACTATTGTCTAGCACCAGCCATGAACTTCAAAATGCTTTAATCATGATTTATCTACCTCACAACTTTTATGAATCTATGTATTATATGTTGTAAGTTCTTTAGAAACAGAGCTCCTCTGCATAGGTGTTTCTTTGGTATTGTTCTGTTGTAAACAAAAGCCTTACATCTAAAACCAGCTGGATCATCAACTGCATGCGGAAAGCAGATAAGAACAAAGACAACAAAATGACGCTAAAAGAGCTGAAGCACTTCCTGAGGCAGCTCAACATTGAGGTGGATGACAGCTATGCAGGGGAACTATTTAAGGTAGGACAATGAAAAACCTCCCCAGGGAATTTATCTTAATGAGCACATATTTTTAAGTAACACCAAAATCTGATTAAGGTCTCATTATGTTTATGCAGAAATGTGATGAATCAAATTCGGGTACTTTGGAAGACTTAGAGATCAAGAAATTTTACGACCTCTTAACACATCGCGAGGAGATAGATGTGATCTATAAGAACTATGCCAAAACAGAAGGTGAGATGAGCCACATGGATCTGCTGAACTTCCTGCTGAACGAGCAGAGGGAGCAGGCGACCATGGAGAGCGCGCTCAAGCTGATTGATAAATACGAACTGGACGAAACAGGTATTTAACTTAGAGCTGGATGGTTTGTTTTTAAATGTTTCAAGCATAACTCATCTCTCTCTACTGATCCTCGCAGCAAAGCAGAAGAAGCACATGACTAAAGACGGATTCCTTATGTACCTCAACCATGACGAAGGATCCATTCTCAACCCAGCTCACACGCGGGTTTATCAAGACATGAGTCAGCCTCTCAATCATTACTTTATCTCCTCCTCGCACAACACCTACTTGATGGAGGACCAACTCAAAGGACCCAGCAGCACCGAGGCTTATATAAAGTAAACACTTATATTAGGCTCTAATATAAAAAATATAGAAAGGACTCTTGAATTTTGTTGTTCTGTGTGGCCTGGTATTACCTTATTACAAGTTGCACAATTTAATTCAGCCTTTAATTACATTTTTATTTCTGTGACTAGAATATTTTGGAAAATATATATTTATAACTTCCCTTACAAAACTTAACTTTAAAGGATTTGTGGTTACAATTATGACTGCAACTTTCGATTATTTTGCTAATCGATTAATCTCTCAATTTTTTTTTTTATAATTGAATAATAATCGGATAGCCAAAAGGTTCCTTAAAGAGGATTTTTTATTAAATTAAACCAGGCGAAACTCCCAACATTTGTTTTTTCATCTTAAATGCAAAATTTTTAAATATTTTTTAGAATTTTGGTATAATTAATACTTTAAGAGGTTTGCTCTGTCAGCTACAGGAACATTTTAGAGTCCCTATACTCGATTAATCGATTACTAAATTAGTTGTAGATTATTTCAATATTTGATTAATCACAATTGATCCGATTCATTGTTTCATCCCTAGTCAAAATTAAGATGCAAGTTCCACAATGTTCAGTTGTGGAACTCGACTGTTACTATCATCTATATATATAGATTACAGGAAATCAATGTTTATATGCATCCAGTCAATCATCCACTGATTATTGATGACTTATCATTGTCATGATCGGTTTTATGAATCTGACCCACATGCAGAGAAACCACTCAGAGAGCATGGGAAAGGTTTAACAGGTTTATTTGGGAAGTTAACAGGAGTAGGGTCTGGTACTCAGTGAGTTGGTGAACTGGAACTGGACTGTCACTCGGATTTCCGATGGGAACTTGAACTGAACATGTGGAGGTTTTCCCCTGCTTAGTGTGAAGTCGGAATTTCCTTCCAGGGGGGAGAAGGTCCAGGTATCCAGTAACACAGGAAAGCTTCCCAAAACTGGCAAATACTCTGGCGTCGAGTTAGTGACAGCCCACTGCTCAAATACTCCTCCAGATAATGGTCCAATGAGCCGCAGGTGTGCAGGGAGGGACAGAGTAGGCAGGGCACCTCCTGGGGGTGAAAAAAGGAAACACAAAAACAGGCCACACAAACTGGATTCCTAACAATCATGAATATTTTTGATTAATTTAAGAGGAAATTGAATAATTTGGAGGAATGCTTCTATAGGCATTCTTTCAAAGCTTCTACTGCATTTCCTTTCAAGGATTAATAATATATAATTATATTGAATAAAAGTTTGTAGCCAATTAGTTGCTCCTATGATTTATTGCAGAGGAAATCCTTTTACTAGTATTCCTATCCATGATACTCAAGGGTTCCCTCTTCTAACAGGGCACTGATGAAGAGTTGTCGTTGTGTGGAGCTGGATTGTTGGGATGGACCTAATGGAGAGCCGCTTATTTATCACGGCTACACTCTCACATCAAGAATACTTTTCAAAGATGTCATTAGAGCCATCAGAGACTTTGCCTTCAAGGTACGTGAGATGTTTTATTGCCCGCGTAACAGCAAAAAGTTATGTTTGCTGATGGTTGATCTTTTATTTTTCCAGACATCTGAATACCCTGTAATTCTGTCTTTGGAGAACCACTGCACAGTGGAACAACAGAAGGTCATGGCCCATCACTTGCTCTCCATCCTGGGGGATGCTTTGGTCACAAAGCCTTTGGGTGACACTATGCCCACCAACTTCCCCTCACCAGAGGTATGTAAGCATCACATTAAGCTCCGGTTAGTTTCAAGTAATTCTAAAGCTTTGACTATAAATATTGTGTCAAAGGAGGATTAAATTAGTCTGTTTGTCTAGGGGAGATAATACATGGCAATACTTTATTTAGATGTCTAGTTGTGGGTTACATTTTGAAATCGGCACTTAAACTAATTGGTCCATAGGAGGGGAAAGTCTTTTTTTGATTTTTTATTAGGGAGATGAAAGCTTAGTTTACCTGGATCAATTTTTAAAAATGTTGCATAAGCATAAAAAACAGAGAGGCTCTGCAAAATTTGGATTTTCGCTACTTATTGTAAAAATAACCAATCAGGGTCTTAGCCATGGAGATGATGCATTGTTCATGTGGTCTTCTTTTATCCCTTTTTTAACCATGATGTTTAAATAATTTGAAATTCTAGGAAGATTTCATTGCTTATATTTTATAGATATGTGTCATTGATGTTGAGCAAATTCCCCCCACTTTTACTAAGAAAATCATAATCTGCACTTTGTTTTGGAATCAGTTGATGGAATTAAATTAAAAAGGGTGAAGTGGATGTAAAAAATATTTATTGGATATTGTTAGTGCGACGAGCTTCAAAAGTATTTATGACAGCGGTGAAAACCACTGACACATGCTATTAGACTACAAAAAATAAGACAATGTGCTTTCTTGCATTTTACAAATTGCACAACAAAATGTTTAAGCATACTTTGTGTTTTTTACATGCAGGAGCTGAAGGGGAAGTTCCTCATCAAGGGGAAAAGACTGAACAAACTGGACGCCATGTTCTCTAACAACAACATTGTTGAGGAAGATACGGTGTCTGAGGAAGACGAGGCTGCGGATGTTAAGGAGAAAGATCAAAAAGCAAAGTCAAAGGTCAGTCACATGGTTTGTACTTATTTGGTGAAAGATAAAGGTAGAAAAGACTTGCTGGAGTCTCAGACTTGATGTTGATTTGTCTTCATCGTCTTTCAGAAATCAAAGATCAAACTCGCCAAACAGCTGTCGGATATTGTCATCTACTGTAAGAGCGTCCATTTCCATGGGTTTGAACATGCCAGAGACAACCAGGCTTTCTATGAAATGTCATCTTTCAAGGAAAGCAAAGCCTTCAGCCTGGCTGATAATTCAGGTATTGTATGAATAGGGCTGAAACAGTTAATTGGTTTAATTATCATTAACCAGTTATTGAAATAATCATCAGCTCATTAGGTAATTGATTGTTAACTGGAGTATAGAGTCTGTAAAACATGCCTTTAGCTGACAGAGTGGCCCAATTAGAGCAGTAATTATATCAAAATTGTAAAAAAAAAAAAAATAAATATACAGTTTTTGCATCTAATCAATGTGCTGTCAATGTGCTCTATCCAACACTCCACAAGTGGAAAAGATTAGGTATCAGCTGGTTTAAAACCTTTTGCTATCCAATTATTAATCAAAAAAATAATTGACAAATTAATCCATTTTCAAAATAATTGTTAGTTGCAGCCCTACATGTGATGTCTACCAGTTTTTAGAACAGTAACAGCCTCTAGGAATAGACATGGACAGGATATAGGAAAGTAAGCATAGCGTAACGACTGAATTATGTCTGTATTAAAAGACAGGTTGCCATTCTGTTCTCTTTGTCAGATAATAGACCAGATGAAAATGAATATGTTATAGTCAGCTTTGGTTACCATGTATTTATTTTTACTCAATGCTTGAATCAGAGCATTGTGGTTGGGAGTATGACTAATGGTGTGTTTATTTGTAATCCAATGTCAGTTTTTCCGAGAGAAACCTCCTCAGATTTACAAAACAAACACCTGCCTGCATCAATGCCTTTAATGTGTTTATACAGGCACCGCCTTCATCCATCACAACATGGACAAGCTCAGCAGGATCTACCCTGCTGGCTCCAGGACAGACTCATCCAACTACAACCCCGTTCCCATGTGGAATGTCGGCTGCCAGATTGGTAATTTTCCATGAGGCTAGGTTTAGAAATAAAATCATCAACATGCTGAATGACGAGCAGTGCTTTCATCAACTCTTTTATTCTATCTGTTTTTTTTTTGCTTTTCTTAGTGGCCTTGAACTTCCAAACTCCCTCGAAGGAGATGCACCTTAACCAAGGCCGATTTCTGCAAAACGGTTTTTGCGGCTACATCCTGAAACCCGAATTCCAGAGAAGCCTGTCGTCTCAGTTCAATCCCAACTCTCTGACCAAAGGGCCGTGGCTACAGCAGAAGACCCTCCATGTCATGGTGAGAGTTCACCTCAGGAATACTGCTGCTGTTTACGCCCACATATACAATAGATTTTTTATAGATTTTATTTCTTCACCTTCAACCCATTAGTGTTGTCCAAAACATTATTTATTTATTTTTAACAGTGTCCTGTCTGGTGATGTGGCAATAAGAACAATTGTCTTGATGCCAAAAAGAGCCCCAACAGATTTTACTTTCACAAGTGGAGCAGGACGGCTATTGCCATAGTATTCCACTTGATTTATGCATATAAATTGCTTGGACACTGTAATGTAGGTAGAACAGAAGAAAAAAAAAGGATGAAAAGATGAAAGAAAGAGGAGATAAAAAGGGAGATAACGTTAAAACATTTTCAGTCTGCTTCATCACCTGCAAAGAGATGTAAAATCTCCCAAACATAATTTAACCTTTGATTGCATGAGGTTGTTATCAATGGTTGAAGGCCGCTGACTGGACTGTTTATGAAGTCTCAGAATGATAGTATGTATGATTCAATGAAAACAGGTAAAAATAACCTGCTACAAAGCATGGTTGTTTTATTTTGTCCTTTTCTGTCATCATTTCACTTTGGCCGTGACTTCCTAGCTTCCTGAAATAAAAAAGTTGTGGTATGCAGGGATTTAACCCAGATTTAACCCACTAACACAGCTTTGTGGCGTGGAGGCCCTGATTGGTATTGTTAGGTTTATGTATAAACTTACTTTTTTTTTATTTTAGCAACACTCTAGTAAAGACCCAGCTCTTGATTTGTACTTTTACAATTTTTGTATTTGTGGAATTTTCAAAATTTTCTTTTGTGTCGAATTTTAAATCTTTAAACTTAAATTTCTGACTCCATTTTTACTTTTCCTCTTGGAAGGGCATGCCTTTAAAACATCAGAAACTATTCAGGCTTTTCTATTTGAATAGTTAACGTAAAGGGGATTTTACCAGTTCTTCCAGTATCATATGGTTGTTTAATTTTAATAGCTATAGTTGAGATCGGCATCTTTTAAAACTGGAATCCTTCAAAAATATAACCCTTTTGCAAGTAAAGGACAAAGGCTGATGATTTTATTATGATCATATGTTTCTGAACACAACAGGTGATCTCAGCTCAGCAGTTGCCTAAACTGAACAAAGAAAAGCAGAAGTCCATCGTTGACCCTCTGGTGAGGGTGGAGATTTATGGGGTCCCCGCTGACAATGCCAGCAAGGAGACGCAATGTATCCAAAACAACGGTGAGTGGAACCTACATATGAATGCATTTACATCTTGGTAGATTCAGTTATCATTCTATTCTAATGTTCAGCCCAAAGCAGAGAGTCTAAGTAGGGGGAAACAGGGATAAAATAGATCACCAAAAACCTTATAGGAAGTAGATGAAATGATTTTTCACCGTTTCAGTCCTCTGAGGCTGAGAATAACTACTTCCAGAAAGCTTGTGTAATATACCTGACTGTCCACAAGCTGAACCATAAACAAGTATTAAGGCCAGGCTAGAGAATCTTTTTTGTTTTTGTTTTCAGAATAGTCATAATATTATGAAAATAAGGTAGCAACGCGAATAAAGTAATAAAATTACGAGAATAAAGTCGTAGCATTACAAGAATAAAGTCATAAAACAACGAAAATGAAGTAGTAATATTACAAGAATAAAGTCTCAAAATAACGAAAATAAAGTTTTATTGCGAAATAAAGTCATAATATTACGAGAATAAAGTCATAATATTATGAGAATAAAGTCGCAACGAGAATAAAGTCGTAAAATTACCAGAATAAAGTTTCAATGACAATAAAGTCATAACATTACAAGAATAAAGTCATAAAATAATGAGAATATAGTGATATTAGTATGAAAATAAAGTTACTATGAGAATAAAGTCATAAAATTACAAGAGTAAAGTTGTAATATTATGAGAATGAAAATGTATTGTATGACAACTCTTACATGATTGACATTCCTAAAATGAGGAATGTCAATCATCATGTGAAGTTATACTTTGGTTTGACAAATAAGGAAATCTTTAAGCACAGCAGCTCAAAGCTGCTCAAAGCTCAAACCAGTTGTGGTATGATGGACTTCATTCTTGTTATATTTCAACTTTCTCATAATATTACTACTTTATTCTCGTAATATTACTACTTTATTCTCGTAATATCATGTGTTTATTCACGTAATGTTGTGACTTTATTTTTGTAATTTTTTAACTTTCTTCTAGTAACTTACAAATTTATTCTCGAAATAGAAAAAAATTTAAACAAATTCTCTAGCCTGGCTCTAATACTCCGTTGTACCTAGGCACACCTATACAGCTGAGACAAAAAAAATCTAATAACTTGAAAAGGAATTATCAAATAAAATGTACAAGCTTTAGTATGTGTCCAGAGGACCACAGACTGGAAATAAGCTTGATTTAAAAAAGAGAAATAAAAATGTCATCTCAATCTTTAAGGCAAAGATAAAGACTCATCTAGCAATATGTTTAATACACTTATCAATTACTGTGTGAATATCTGTATCTTGCTCCACCTACAGTATTCATATTATATCTATTGTCCTCCTTAGCGAATGCAGTGTATCCAGAATCCTGAGATTGTCTATTGTGTGTCCGCCATATAACTGTGTATTATAAGGATATCTGGCCAATATCTAGTACTATTAAAACCCCATTAAAAGCACACACACATCTGATTTTAAATATATTTTCTATATAATCATCTATTGTGTTTCATTTCCTGAACAATATGTAAATAAACTAAATACATAATAATAAATAAATAAATAAATAAATAAATAAATAAATAAATAAATAAATAAATAGGAAAATAAATATAAAACTGACAGAGGAACAGGAAAAATCAAATAAACAAACAGACAACCAGACAGACTCAATCTGAATGCTTAAGGACACTTAAGCCATGAAGTATTAAAGCTACAGTTGCTTCAGGAACTTTTGTTTTTTGTAGTTCTTTTCTGGAAAGCTGTATCCCCAATTTGACCAGGTCATTCATGTACGTGTAATGAAGTCTGTAAGGCTGAAGGCTGTCTGGATTCAGCACAGCTGTCCAGAGCTCCTTTCCTACCCTGGATAGTATTCTTATTATTGACCCTGTAAAAAGTGAAGGGATAGGAGCTAGGAAAAGGAGTGGAACCATAAACAAGATTAAGCACATACTAAGAAGTCAAATCAGGACCTAAAATAAATATAAGAAAAAAAAGAACATAAAACATTGAACATAAGAGGGTCATTACAGTTATAAATTCATGAAAAGTTCATTTTAATTATTATTTTCTGCTATTAAATGCTTAAGAAACATTTTTGTATTTATATTTTTTCCTTCCATAACTTGCCTGAACTTTCCCCATCAAACTCTGCAAACAGTTTTTTTTTTAGCAGTAACTTTTAGTGGAACACTGCTTCAATACAGTCTGCTGTTAAGTCAGGAGCCCAAAAAGATCTGTAGTAATAATATTTCTAATTAATCGAAATAAAACTTGACATTCTCTTTTGGAACTTAATTCTTGAAATAAAAAATAATCTGTCAGCAATTATCTTGATTGAGATGCACAGCAGGCTGGACACTTTTTCAGCATTCTGCTGACCCAATGATTTTCTCCTTGCAGGTTTCAACCCCACATGGAATGAGAAATTTGTCTTTCCTATCCACGTTCCTGAGCTGGCCCTGTTGCGCTTTGTTTTGGAAGACTATGATTCAACTTCTCAGAATGATCACATTGGGAATTACTGTCTGCCGCTCACCAGCGTTCAAAACGGTATGAAACTATTAACACAAAGCAGAGAAGTCAAAGTTTGGTTGTTTCACTTGTTTTCACATGCTTTTTGTTCTTGTTTTGTTAATCTTCCTAAATAACATAACTCTGATTGTGCAAACCTTAGCTTTGCTGACAAGGCTGAAAATGACTTCCTCTTTTGCAGGATATCGCCATGTCCCATTGCTCACCAAGAGGGGCGATGTCATCCCTTCTGCAGGGCTGTTTGTGCATATCATGCTCATATAACGTCAGTAGGATCATAAAAGAGGGAAAACCGTCACACCAGAAATGAAAACCTTCAAGATTTAAAAGCCAACAGCAGAGCAATGACCAAGTATTGCAGTGGGCTCCCTAAACCTTTGTTAAAGACACTCTCTACCTGTTTATTTTTTTAACCTATAATATTTGAGCTTTGTTATTATAGTGAAGTGAAAGTAGTTGAAACTGTGTGTGAATGGGAGGGACGTGATGTTATTGAATGAGGGTCATTTAACTGTTTTTTCTGTCTCAGGAGATTAATCATCATATATTTTACATGGCTGTCTGCTTCTGAATTATCAGGCAACAAATATCTGCATTTATTTTGCTTTTCCTAGATTTGCAGAGTAGATCAGACCTTAATATATATAACTAACGATTGCAGAGGTCTGCACTGGGTACAGTCTGGTTAAATGCATAGAGGAAAAAAAAACAGGCCACAGTTTAAAAACTGACAACCTTTCTTGCTGCATCTTACCTACAGTTTAAAGTATTTTTTAGTAAGATGTCAATAAAGGTGTTGAATTTATGTCGTTTTACAGTTAGAAGCACAGAGTAACATCACACTCCCCCTCTCTGACCTGTGACTTCTACTGAACACACAGCTGACTACAGAAAGGCTACCTCATGTTTCCCTTGCTTACAAAAAACAAACTCTGATTTTTGGAAATGCTTTCAGCCGCAGACATCAAGGCCAATCATGGTGCGTAACCTAAAGTGCACTGTTTAATAACTGCAGGCTATAAGCCGCTTTTCTAATAAAAGACTGCCCATCAAAGCAGGTAGCCAGACTATCTAACCAGCTAATTCTACCTTGTTAGGCCCCCAGTGTTTTTTCTATAAAGAGCAAAATAGCAAAAAGGTGCAATAGTATGTGTATGTGGGGCT
The DNA here is from genome assembly GCF_000732505.1 of Cyprinodon variegatus. Taxonomy (NCBI): domain Eukaryota; kingdom Metazoa; phylum Chordata; class Actinopteri; order Cyprinodontiformes; family Cyprinodontidae; genus Cyprinodon; species Cyprinodon variegatus. The sequence continues at coordinate 37,569 of NW_015152342.1, forward strand.
TAGAAACTGTTAAAGGCTGTGCAATTTTGTCTTAGCATGGTGATATCTAGAAAAAAAAAATGCGATGACTCTCTCATACCAGCCAATGTTAAGTCTGTAGTTATTTTATTTTCTTAAATGAGAATTGTTTTATCTATTTAGTGTAATGTTTTTTTATGTGCCTTTGTGTTCTACTTCTTAATCTAAAGCCTTGTACCAAAGTGTGCATTTTTCATAGGCTTGATGACCAGGTCAAAATATGCGAGAAAAAAAAAATACTGAAACGTTATAAACTGTCACATTTTACTTTAAAATACTTTCTTTTTTGGAACTGTATGCATTTGTTCGTCATGTTTCCTGTTAGTGTTTGCACTACTTCTTAAATAAAAGCAGTCTTAATCTCTCACTGGTGGTTTTCTCTTTTTATTTGTTATAGCTTCTGATTCATTGCAACAACACAGACAACTTTATTAGGTGATCAGCTTATAAACATTTTTCAATACATTCATTCAGACTACATCTATCATTAAAAACAAGGCAATCTGCTTATTAAAAGTCAAATTTCTTTTCTAATCTACTGAACTTGCGTAATGCTTAAAAACATTTAAGTGAATAAGTTATTCAGAACAACTCCCTCTGCTTCTGTCAATAGAGACATAATGTGTTTTGCTTTGATTTCTCAGTTTCTCGGTCGGACAGGTTTGGCACCGCTTCTGTGAAACCCAGCGGTTAAATGCTTCCTAGAAGAGGCCTGCTTTTTTCTTCAGATCCACCTTACGCCATTCTGACATGGCTGCAAACTCAGACCGACTTACACCCAGCAGGCTCTCAAAGTCCATCTCAGAGAGGTAGTTCTGCAAACCAGAGGAGAGGGTTGAGATGTTAGACTGACCTCTACTGGTCACGTTGTGTTACCAGATTTAACACACACACACACCTTTAATAGAGCCTTACTAGAGCCACTCTTAGCTGTTATCCAGAACCAAATTCAACAGTAGAAAATCTTAAATCAACATTTTTTTTCATAGTTAACTGCTGTTCATACATGGCTGTTGTGTGTGTCTCTGTTTCCCCCGTGTGAAGGGATAATGACCTGTTCATAAAGTACAGAACCCCAAGTATTCGGAGACAGGCACCAGGGCCCCTTATGGCGATGTGCAGAAACACAGGTATATGTTCATGTTGAGAACCTCCTAATAACTAAACTTCCCCTTATCTATGGTCAAAGTAATAATTAAGGTGATAAACTTTGTAACTCATCCTGCTAACGCGGTCAGGATTATGATTATAGAGGTTAAAACAAACTTAAGATCTCAGAGTCATGTTGCACCGCTCAACTAGATTAGACTAATACAATTCCTCCACAGTGGTTAAATTATGATTTTTTTGGCTCCTGAAAAATGTTAAAATTTGTTAAATATTATATTCAATAATTTAGGCTCCTTGGTTTTCTTTGGTTTAGCTTTTCTTTTTTTTGAAATTTTATTTTTGTTTCTGATTCAGTCTAATATAAAATTAAGAAATTTGATCTAGAATCCTTAAGATAAACTCTGTAACAGCTCTATAGGTCGAGGTATGCTGATGTCATTACCCACTATCCATCCTTAAATTTTCTTTAGGATTCTTGGAGATGTATACAACATTAAACATACAGCAATATTTTTTGTGATCCGAAGCTGCTGAAAGTATTTGTTAGAGTTATTGTGTAAGCTGCTACATAAAAAAAAAAGAATAAACTTAATGAAATTATTTTTAAATCCTAGTTTATATGTGAGGCATTGAAATTAATAAAGATCTGTGTAGGTTACTCTTATTGAGGTCTGAGTGTTAGAAAATTAGCTATTTTTGCAAATATTACGGTGAATACCATCTTGCATTGTAGAACATTCAAAATGCGGAACCAAAAACAGAGTTTAACTTTGTCTAAAGCTGCTCAATACATAATGGCCATCGCAATAACTTTTGCACTGAATAGTAATATCACAGCAGCAAAGGTATTCTTGCATGGCATATTTAGAAGAATATACAATATTTTGAGTGGCAGGAATTTACACCCTACCAATTAAGTATTTGCACAATTGAAGGGACTGAAGCTGCCCTAAATGGCCACACCTGGTTTAGCTTTTTATTTGCTGAGACGCTAAAGGTCACAGCCAGGGGTGGAGACATTGCGTAATGCAAAGTAAGATAAGCTTAATTGATGTTGACATTGCAATTCTGTTTTAGTATTGCAATTTAAGATTTTTCTTACATAATCCAGCTCTAGTGTAAGGCATCATCCAAGGCTACAAAGTAATTCTCTCTATCTGAAGAAATAAAGGCCTGAAGGAGGTGTTTATTTATTTATTTATCAAGCAGAAACAAAGAAGCTGTCTGACTCCTGTTGGAATCTGCCTATGGACTGAACCTGGATCTGACTATTTTACTTTGCACTGTGGATTATCCTGACTTCCTTAATCTGCTTGGATCTGATATCCTGCTTGTTCTGCAGTCTTCAAGGTTTCAGCATATGGAACTCTCTGTGAAGTAGCCGTACCTCTTATCACCTGACTGGCTGGACTTTACCACATTTAGGGGAGACTGAACACTAAAACCAGGATAGTGACTCACCCATTCATAATCATCCTCCGTCAGAATATCGTGGTTACTAACCTGTGTTTCTCTTCTGCTCAGGTGGCTGCCTTAGGCGCCCTAGCTACTGGTACTGCAGATTTGTTGTTTTGATAAATGCTTTTTGAGTAATCCCACTGTCTGTTGCCTTGTCTTGAATACTGGGTTTACTGTGCTGTGACTTGACATACTTAACGCCTTGAGGCTCAGATAAGTAAATCTATTTAGATGAGAACTTAAACATATGCACCAGTTCTATGGTCACCATTCAGGTAAAGTTGGTGTATATATATATATATATATATATATATATATATATATATATATATATATATATATATATATA
>NW_015152342.1:40517-49876 GCF_000732505.1 Cyprinodon variegatus
TATATATATATACCGGTATATATATATATATATATATATATATACCGGTATATATATATAGGATTCATATTCTGAGATTTAGCTCACTATTAAATGAACGTTAAATGAGATATTACAGCTGTCTAAGGAATCCATTTATACTCAAACCTTTACCCAAGAATAAAAAATTATTATATAAAAGATTTCTTGCTCCTTTCGCTAAAGTCATACCCACCTCTCGGTGGCTGGGGTCCACTCCCTCAGGAAGATTATCGACAGGTACGTTGATGAGGTGCTTAGGGTCCACAATTATGCCACTGCCACCAGCTGAGGAGTAGGAGACTTTTAAATGGCTGGTGGGAAAGGGGGACTTGGGGGACTTGGGCGATGTGGGCGACACAACCCCACCATGGGTCCTGTACATTGGAAATGGACTTGTAGGCCCTCCAGGAGCACTGTAGCCCCCGTTGTCTGTCACATCCAGACCTTTCATCAAGTTGCCAGCACTTATCTCCTTCAAACATAAAAAAAACATCCAACTTCCAAATGAGAGACATTATAATCTGATGCTGGATCAGCAATATTATTAAAAACAGTTGATTAGAATCAGGATTTTGATCAGTCAATCACTTACTACAGTGATCTCAGAGAAAGATGCTGCATCATTCAGCTGTTTTTTAATATCCTCGTATGACTTGGCCTCCTGTTGAGTAGATCAGCTCATACTAAGGAATAAGTTAGCATGCAGAACCCCTGTCATCTTTAATCAATGCAGAACTTCTGGGTAATCTGTATGATTTCCAGAATGATTCGCTCACACAAGATTACTGTCCCATTCATTTAAAACCTGGATCATTTTGATCAAGCAGTAGCAATGATTAATCAAATCATGGTACATTTGCTTACCATTATTATTCTGTGCAGACATCAGTGATGATTAAAAGTTGACATATACTTATTGTGGACATAAATGTATGAACTTTAACAACAATTGGTTGTTTCTCCAATGTGTTCTTCAATATATAATTAAGAAACCCTAATTCTGAATAAAAGTTTCTCAATCAACATTAAAAATCTATTTCCTCCTCTGGTAACACTCTTAAAAATATTTGGGTAACTGTGCCATCAGTGCGATGCAGAGGTGCCACACTATTTTTCCAGCCTTTAATAAGTTCCAGGTGTGATTCTGGGTCAATGTTTGTCTGTTGCGCTTATTAGAAATGGCACAGCTCAGTGGGGTCAATGGGTCAGTTATCTAGAACATATCCAGGTTTTAAGATTTTTTTATTGTTTTTATGGAAATTAGTACTGCCCTTTCTATATCTTTTCTAAGACTAGTTTTGATCTGTATATATCTGTATTTGCCTTAAAGACCTCTTCTTATGAGGGCAAAATAACAACCTTACATGATCATAAGTTTTATTTCCTGGTGCTTTTTGCTCACCCATGTGGACGATTTTAAACAGGCTTAAAGCCTTCAAGGAGAAGCTATTTCGGATATCCAATTGGAATCACATTGGACGACGACACTGGTGGCCAAACAGCTTCCACAGAAAGGTAAGCTTTATTTTCTAAACATTATAACTAATATTCTACCATCTGAGGATGCCTGGCATGTGGACAGAGTTGAGGATTTTGAAAAGAAAATTATTAAAAAAACTAATCATTCCTGGTTTTGGAAAACTTACATTACCTTTCTTTAAATGTCTTCCAAAAGCCCAAATTAAAGACTAATGACAATTGCTGGTCTATGTTTAAAAACTGGGTTTGTTGAATGAATGTAATCTATTTCAATGAGCTCCTTTATTTTGTGGCCAAATATCCAGAAATGTCAGATGCCTTCAAACATTAAAAAAGAGTGGTTTAATAAATATTCAACTTCCTAAGGGATAGCAACAATTTGTATATTGGTAGAAATGTCTTTATATTTTTGAGCTTATATAATTTTACTAAGAACCTGCATGAAAAATTAAAAGTCCACAATAAATTCAAAACAATGTCTTCATAAAGATCAATTAATGCAATAAAAAGAGCAACTGAAATGCATCATTAGTAAAAGAATTAAATTAAGTTTAAATGTATTCTGGAGATGAGGGACCTCAAATTAAACCTACATTCCACTTGAAAGGATCCCATGCGCTAAACCAGCCAGTAAAGGTGAGTGGCTCATATCCCTGTTTCACAAACATGATGGGGGTGTCCGGGTCACGACCGGCTGGGTGGGTCTTCAGGTACTCGTGTGCGCTGTTCCAAGCCTCTTTGGTCTCAGTTTCATTGGCAAACTGTCCAACCCATAAGAAAATCTGAAGAAATGCAAAAGACAAATGAAAAGAGGCCATTAGACGGGGAAATAAAACAGCCCTTTGGAAGCCATGTCTCTGCTGAAGTTCCACCCTCTCACCTCCTCCCAGGTGTCCAGCAGCATCACGTCTTCTTCGTCCAGATCGCTCTGCTCAAAGTCATAAACCTCGGTTATCCTGAAGCGACCAGTTTGATTTGAGCACTCAAACAGACGGGGTGCGTGAATCGGATCCTCTCTCTCCAGTCTAAACATGAAATTTTTTTTTTACTATAACAGCTCCACACAGCGCCATGTACAATTCCTTATGTCTTTATATGCAACCTGGCAGGAGCCAGACTGCTGGATACTGTGGACTTAAATGGCATTGGACTTACTGACACAATACATTTGATGTAAAACCAAATTTTTAAAAAGTGGATTAAATTCTATTTAAGCTAAATAAAATCATTTGTTTATTGTTTCGTGAAGAAAAAAAAACAGAATGTCTTGGATTGACCTCTTGTCGCTGGCGTAGGGTGCCTTTCCTCCCAAAGCGGCCCAGAACTCATTTGGCTCCTGGCCTTCCATCACCACCTCTTTGTACTGCCTAAACAGGCGGTCGGACATTTCAGTCGCCATCATCCTCTCATCCCCGCTGCAACCCTGCAGATATAAACAATTTACACATATATGAGTCATGACACATCTTTGGACAACATATAAATATTTAGCTGGCTATGCAGCCTCAAAGTGTGATGCATACCTTTCCGTACCACAGGTAGCATTTCTGGCTGGTCTTCAGCAGAAACACGTCGTTGCTGTTTAGGCATGAGGCCCTTGCTGGGACTTCTATGGCCTTTGTGTTCAGCTCAGAGGTTCCTCTCACCTGGAAGAGGTTGGAGGTGGTTTTGGGGATCACTGCACCTGCTCGGCCTGTTCCTCCCTGTAGAAAAAAACATTTCTATCACTGTACCCATACAGCAACGTTTTTATGCATCATAGGTTGAGACTAAAGGACAAAAACATTTCATCCAGCACTTTGCAGAAGCTTCCAAATCCCTTAAACTGTTAAACATTTTTAAATCTTTACATGTAAATATTTACAATGTTTATATATCTAAAGGCTGAAATGTATACTTTTCCTAATTTCTAAAGTTGTTTCAAGACCCAAACTGGTTTTCTTCGAGTATTTCCTTTTTCTTATCTTAATCCATCCCTCCATAAAAACTGACCAGCTTCCTCTGCTGAAGTATAGAGTATCTAAAGTATGATGCTGACCACCTTTATGTTTTGGGCTGGTATGTTTAGAGTAGATTTCACTCCAGAGATAATATTTAGCAAAAATAGAAATTATGGTCCAATCAGACAACCTTCTGGCGCTCTAAATTTGTGTTCCAGATAGAAATTGTGGTAAACCTAGTTTGCCAGTTTTTCAGTAGTTGCTCTCTTGCCATTTTCATTTCGACCCAGTTTGGACAATTTACAACAAATAGCTGTCCCATCAACAGATTTTCTTACTGGGGCTGCAGCTCCTCAAATGCAGAGATGCAAATTTTTATTTTAATGTTGGCGTTTGCGTACTGATCCCACACAACATGAGACTCTCTACAAAATGTATTGCAGCTTGAAAGCTTGTATTCACTAAATTAATTTAATGTCTTGCACCTTTTTTCTTTCTTTTTTTGCAGGGTCTTCCTTGAAAAGAGATTATTCTTCTCAATTGTGACTTTCACTATTAGATGAAGGTTTAACAAAAGAAAGAAAGAACACAATTGGACTCTGTTGTTTTAATCCACTACTTAGGTGGTGGCTAAGAGAAAGTGGTCGCCCTAGATGTTGCTTATGTATATCAGAGTAAATTCAGCTGAACTTGATAAAATGTAGTGAAGTTCAAGGGATTTGCTTATTGAAAGACATAAAAAGGTTAGTGTTCTCATTTTTGAAAAATGAATTGCTCTGTGTTAAAAATCAGACCTCAAAAATGATTAGTTTTCCTTTGAAAATTGCCAGGAAGTGGCGAGGCTCCTTTCCCATCACCACTCGGACCTGGACAGGTGCTCCGTTGTACATATTGTCAACAGTGACAGCCTGGTAGGCACAAGCTGTAATTTCATCTCTGGTGGCATGACGTCCCTGATGTTAAAGATAGAAGAAAAGATATCAGTAAGAGGTTTGCTGTGTTGTTTGGGGCACGAAAACTAAATGTTTTCTGGTGAAGCTAACCTGCCACATGTAGAGTATGTACTGGTCCCTGTTTGACATGCGGTATGTGTACAGCACCAAGTAGCAGTCTCCTCCATAAAACTGCCCATGCATATTTGGTGGCACCTCAGCCAGCTCCAAACTCTCAATGCGCCAAACCTGAAGGAGGGAAAAAAGTAAACATCTCTGAGTCTCCAACTTCTTCTTTAGAGCAATCACACTATAAAAGATAAAGGTGTAGTTTTGGTTTTTGTGTTAAAAATGTCTACTTCCTACCTTTACTTCTCCTGAACCGTCATCAACCAAGTGCTGCTTTGCTGCCATGTCAGGGTAAGCATGGAGTTCCATCACATTAAACTTCACTTGCTCAACCTTGGCTGCACGAAAACCAGAAACATTTGTCAAGATTTGAAGGAACATCAACCGAATTGAGCATTTACAGCTGGCAGAATAGTCGCAGATATTATTTTACCAAACCAGTCCTGTCATTATATTGGCACTTATGACTGGCATAATTACTAACTCCATTCACCTGTCTAACTGCCCTGTTTCTCATTACCTCTTATCTGATCCACCTGCTCCTGCCTCTATTTAAGATGTTGCATCCAGTCATCATGGCCAGATTATTCTTGTTCTCTCTAGCCAGTAGCAAGAGTGTTTTTAGAGTTCATTGGTGTTTCTGATTTCCTCATCCTGACCAGTTCTGCCTCTCAACATCTGAGCCTGCCCGATCCTATTCTGATCTGTTTGCCTGACCTGGCTTTGGACTCCTGGACCTCTGAGCCTGCCTGTTCTGATCTGATTGCCTGACCTGTCTTCAGACTCCTGCATGTTCTCCAGGGCTACAACATCTGGGATACTCTGGGCATCATGTTGGCAGCCCACCGGCTGGATCCAACCTCATTATCTGGCGATGGACTGAACATTTAAACCAGGTTAGTGACTCACGTTCATAATCTTCCTCCGTCAGATTATCGTGGTCACAAACCTGTGTTTTTATCTCTCCACAGTTTCCTGCTTCAGATGCCCTAGCTGCTGCTTCTGCAGATCTGTATTAAATGGTTTTTGAGTAATCCCACTGTCTGTTTTGCTTGAATACTGGGTCCACAGTTCTGAATCATTACAAGTCTCACTTCTCTAGCACACTTTTAGAATACATTTTATCATCCATGCCTGTGTGTCAGTGCATTTTCTAATAATGTTTGGGGTCCCACATGGCTTGCTCTTTTATTTAATCACTGTCGTTAATCCCCCCCTCTATTTTATAAGATGTGTTTATAAGAGCACACATCTTTTTATGGCTTTGTGTTGGATAATTTTGAAGTGAATCTTGAATTTTCTTTTGTTAATATTACCTATCTTTCCAACGCTGTAGGTTTTACCCAGACCGGTGATTTGCCCTTTTTCCTTCCAGTTTTTGAACAGGTGCTTAAACATTGCTGACTCTCCTCCCTCACTCATCACCTCCACAGTGGTGCTTGATGGGTAGTTTTTTGTTTTAATGTATTCCTAGTGAGAAGGAGATACAAAAGGGTTCATTACACAGCTCTAAAAGAAATAAAAAGTAAAATGATCTGCAGACAGAGATATCATTCAGATTGAGTGAAATTAATGTGTTTGCATAATCACCAGTGCTCTCTTCATTGCCTCTCGACGCTCTTCCTTTGAGGCCTTTTTCCCCTTCCAGACCATCACATTGGAGCCTCTGTTGTCCAAAATATAACAATCCTGACAGCAGTGACAAAGAAACAATGACATGTTGTTAATAACAAACATTTTCAGAAAAAAAATAATGGAAGATTAAAGATAGTTACAGAGGAACGCAGCAGATCTTGTGTCAGAGGCTGCAAAGCCACTTCTTGGATCACAACATCTCCACTGTTGTCACAAACACTGTGGACCAACAGATGTGTATAGGATTATTGAATTGAATTTTTGTAAATTAATTTCAAAATAACAAAAAAGCAGTGCAGCAAAATCCCATTGACAGTGTCTTACTGGTAGAGCCTGACGTTATTGTTCTGTTCTTGTTCATCTTTGTTGTCAGGAATAGCCTTCCTCAGCTGGGCGGGTTTTTGGCCGAGCACATCAGCCATCATTTGAACTGCTTCAGGTGTTTCCTTCTCACGTGCTCCTTCCACAATCACAATATCTGCACGACCTCCACGCTCTCTGTCTCGGATGTCTTGAGCCAGCTGGACCGCCTGCAAATAGATTGGGGAAAAATCAAAGAATAGAATAGAACAGAATACAAATATCCTAATGATTTTAACATTGTCTTGTACTTTTAGCTTTATCCATCCTGAGATAGGCTAACCATTTTTAGGGGTCAAAAACCAGCAGCTACAGAACATGGCTCTTTAGCTTTGCGGATCATTTAACAATAAACTATAGCGTTGGTTTTATTTTTTGTTTCAGTCTTTCGTCACATCAAACGTTAGTGAAACTAAGGAAAAGGTTCCTTTCGGCAATAAGCATTTCTGCTAATAGCAGAGGGCCTTGACTTCACACTTAATGCCAGTGCTAATTCAGCTTTTTATTATTAGTGCCTCATGCCACAGAAAATGATCAGTTTTGAATTTTTTCATTTTTTTTCTTTCGCTGCTTTAAATGCTCTTCACCACATACCTTCAACTTTTCTCTCCTGTTGCACTCAGGGCCATTCCATTGCACAATGTTTTTCCCAAGATCCAGAATAAACACATCTCCATTGTTAAAGCTTTTCCAGGACAGCTCAACCTGCAAACAAAGACACGGTTAGGATTTGCAAAACGTTTAACTGCAATTCCACATATCTGTGCGGTTGTTATCGTAAAATATGGCACAATCACAGTTTTTTTTTTTCAGGTTGTTTACACCTACTGTCACAGTTATGGCAACAGTTCTGGTATAATGTGTTTAACAGACACACCAACACCTCTGTGGTGCGATTGTGTTAGGCCTTTGATAGCAGCAGTGGGAGGTAGAACACAGACTGATGGTAGTAACGCCTTCCATATCCAGAACTATTATTCTCTGCAAACCTCTGTTGCTGAAACGTGCTTCCTCCCCTTGACGTGCAGCAGCCTCTTTATGTTGTAGATGTTCGTCTCTACATGGTTGAAACCTGAGGACACTCCACCCTTCTTGTAGCTGCAGAGAGATCATTGACCAAAGTTCAATTGTAATAAAGAATGACTGAGCTGTGTAAACTTTAAAGAGGAAGGAGACTTTGCTTGATTTTTATGCACAATAAAAGATTAAAAAAAATATAGGGAAAGAGAATAAGCTGAGTTTTCCCCCCCCAATAATATTCAAACAGTAAAAATTTCTATGTGAGATAATAATTCAAATAAAAGGGACTAATTATTTAAACCATGTTTTAGGGAGACTGTAGTATATGTGTGTAGTTAATGTCCTCTAAAACATTCTGGTGAATGTGCTTTATAACTTACATCAGGCCATTTTTAAAGTAGCTCCTGAACTTTGCTGATTCAAAGCCCTGCACCTCCCTGTACTGCACTGGACTCCCACCCAGATACTCATCCAGCTGGGTGACATAGAGGGCTGCAGATCCCTGCTCATCCAGGGAGGAGGACTTTCCTATCCAATAGTGGATGTCGATCGACTCTCCCACACCTTTATTCTTTTTTATCTGGTTTATAGTTGGGAATCGATAAAGACATACATGTAAATGATTCACATTTGTCCACATAACCTTATCAGTGCTGAGTCTCATTAAATTAAACCACCCTGTGCCATACTCACATTCAGAATGATGTAACAGTCACCCTCAAAGAAGTTACCAAAAGCCTTTGTTGGAACTGTAGCCATCCGCATTTTCTACATAAAGAAAACACATCACTTTAAGCTGCAGGACTGGAGCTAAAATGAAGAACAAATACAGTGTTTAATCTTTTATTCAGAGCTGCCTTACATTGATGGTCCATATCTGCAGGCCTGGCTTCCGAGTGATGTTTGCAAAAGCATCTCTGGCTTTGCTGTTCATTTTTGCAGTGAACTAAAACAAGCAGAACGAGGGAGAGTGATTAATTAAAGCCACACTTTTCTATATTATAGACCTATATAGTACAAACAATCTACTTTCTGTTCAAATTTAACCTAAGATAAAAATGACAAAGAAAATGTTCAATTTGGAAAAATATCATGATTCCATTTACACTGCTTTGAATTTAGTTTTTCTTTTTTTTTTTTTTTTAAATGTCCTCAGAATTTCAGTGATTTCTTGGTACTTTGAAGAAGTCGATTCATGAAAGATTCTTAAAAGATTCCTGATCAGAAGAAATTCAAGAAACAAAAGGAAACTGAATCATCAATATCTGTAATTCCGGAGTCGGTATTCTGAACCCGTCAGACCCACTGTCTACATCCTGAGAGAACGTGGTCTGCTTTCCAAAATTATTAAAGAGGGACATTGATGACTCAACCAAGGGGAAACTAAAGAGCCCAGGGCTACTTTTATAGCAGCTAAGGTCAGTGTTTGTGAATCAACAAATGAATCAGTGTCGTTGGAAAGCTGAGAACCTGTTGTGTCTCCTAGGCTGTGCTATCAGGACTGAGGTTAATGTGTCTCTCCACATTTTTGAATGTTTAGCGTAAGATCTAACTCTTTTCTCTTGACACCATCAAAAATGCAAATGCTGGTCAGTCCAAGGTCACGTGGAGCCTAGACCGACTGCTGAACATAATACACACATCAGTGGTGCCAGCTGCACCTCTTTAATTTCATTCCAAAAACAACCTTTTCGGTGACAATACTAACAGCTTCTTTTAAACAGGAGGAAGGATCCACACTGGAATATGTTACAATGTCTGGTTCTTGTTTTGCTTCATAGAAATATTAGAACTTTTTTATTGTATTCTAACTAACTTTTTAGCAACTGCCTACAAGCACAAT
>NW_015152342.1:49997-56294 GCF_000732505.1 Cyprinodon variegatus
CATCCATCCATCTATTTTCTGTCATGCTTATCCCAAGCAGGGTCGCAAGGGGTGCTGGTGCCTATCTCCAGCTGTCTATTGGTGAGAGGCGGGGTCCACCCCAAACAGACCTGGCCGTTCAGACACAGGTCGCTTTTGAAAAGATCAGATTCGTATCGGATCCAGGACCACCTAGCCAATTGGCCTGGGTCACAATGGAAAAAATCGGATCTGTGTTGTTCAGACAGCCATTGAAAGATCAGATACAGGTCGCATGTGGGCAAAAAAATCAGATTTGGGTCACTTCAGGATGCAGTGTGAACGTAGCCTTTGTTGCCCTCTTCTGTCAGTCCCATTTTTCCCTACCTCCCTTCTAGACTCCTCTGTCCACACCTGCTCCCAATCTGCTGATTAGCCTGGTGTTTGTTCAGGCTCCCATTTGTACACCTCATGTTCAGTCATCTTTTGCTGGCTCCTCATGTGTTTTCATGGATGTCTTCTAGATTTTGGTTTTCTGTATTTGTTATTTTGGACTTTTGCTTCAGTTGCTTCTTTGGGACATTAAAACTACAAGAACTCATCTCTGTTTCCCTCATCTCTTCATTGGGTTCTCTAAAACCTCCACTCAACCTGATAATAAGTAAAGCAACTTTTAAATATTAATAACGTAAAAAATACTTCAGAGCAGGGTTTGTTTTTGACAAGTTTTTTACTTCCAGGGGGCAAGTCTCTCATCCCACCGCATCCAAAAGGTGTTGGGTTGAGATCTGTGACTGTAGAGAAGCTTGGGGTCCAGAGAACTCATAGTGATGTTCAACTAACAAGCGATTATATGGGCTTTAATGCACGGCGTGTTATCCTGCTGGAAGTAGCATTCTGAAGATGGTTATACTGTAGTCAAAAACGGAAAGACGTGGTCAGTGACCATATAGAAAAGCTGTGGCCTTATAGTGTTCGGTTTACACCTAGGGATAAAAAGTGAGCCAACCGGCAATATCTTCATATCTCCGCACCACAGAAAACAACCTTTGATGAAAGGTTTTATCTTTTCCACATTAAATTCACCATTTTCCAATATCACCTGAATGTTGCAGCTGAAGTTAAGACTCATCTTTCAACATTCTTGCAAGAAGTTACTGTCTAGTTTTGGGAAACCTTGGAATTGGAACCTCAGGTTCCTGTCCTTGAGAGGTGCACCCAGTGTGATCTTCCACTTCCTGTAGCCAAGTCAATATGTTTTGCTTTCAGCGATCTTATCTCTAAATACCTTGGCTGTTGCTTTCTTTTGCAGTTCATGCTCTGTCAACCTCAGAAATTGACAATCTGAAGACATCAGCATCAACTATGCCGCTGTAAAAAAATCTCTTCTTTCGGTGCTAAATCTTAATGTCAGAGGGTCCTCTTTACAAAGTCTAGATGTCTGCAGGCACTCAGGTGCTGCCCTATTATTTTCTTATTCATTTAATACATCTATTAAAAAGGGCTTTTGAATGGACATATTGAAAACAGAAAAGGAGTTCTGATTTTTGAAAATAAAATTGTAAATGTTTTATAAGAATGATTAAATTGAAGTAAAACCTGCTGGCTAAAATCAGCTGGAATGGGATAAAGATAAAGATAAAAGCTAAGAAATAAAGCTAAGCTATAAAAATGCCATATACTGAAACCTACCAAGGTTAAAAAAAAAGTGATTGGGTAACAACTGATTGAAATACTTAAAATCCAAACTATTGGTGGTGATTGTATGAAAGCCTGATTTCCAATATTTCCTGTTTTCTTTTTCATTTTTTAATGATTGCATAATTATCAGTAAAGCAGATGTAGAGCCACTAAGAAGCGCCAGTCTGGAGTCAAAGCAGCGTGCAAGTCCTGCAATCAGCTGTGCTTTATCTGCCTCTTTACTGAGATATCAGAAACTACAGTGACGATAAGCAAACACCAAGGACACAGTACACCTGTCACCCTGAATGACTCAGTAGGATGACTTACTCATTGGATGACCTGAGTGTCTTATACTTAACAAAATGTTTTGGGTTGATTTAGTCTTTGGATGCATTTTCAGTTTTGGCCAGTGCATTTTTTTTTTACATGTAATAATCTTAATAATTAGGCCTGTATTAAGTTTAATAAAGCCAAATGCTTGCAGAAGTCATTTAATTGAATATGATTCCACCTCTGTGTAATTCAATCTAAAAATAAATACAGCTGTGCTAGCAAGGAGCTTTGTTAGGAGAATATTTGTGAACAAACAGCATGATGTAAACCTCGGTACACACCAGATATGGTGGAAGCATAAATCAGACTGGAAGCTTCGTTTTTTTTTTGCAGAAAAGAAAATCTAGTTCTGAAGTTCAACTCCTTATATCTCAAAGAAAATACTTTAAAACATGGTTCCTAGTTTATAAATCCCATAAGTGCCTTGCATTAAAATGTAACAAAGATTTGCTGTGGTTTTAGCACCATTCCAGACCACTCAGGTCTTCCAGTTCATGTCTGTTCTAAATCCACAGAATTTGAAGAAGTAGCACCATTAGTCTGTGCCCAGCTGGTTGAGATGTGCTCCTAAATACCTGAAGCTGTACTTGAAGAGAACATTGTTTCTACCATTTGATATGCCATTCTTTTCAGGTTTTTACTCGTAAAATATGGGAAAAATATGCAATGAATAATTCCCTTCTTTTTTCAGTTATTAACAACTGCATGGAAAACTAGTAAAAAAGGATAGTAGTGTTGCAATGCACAGCATACACAGATAATGGAGACTTGAATTATAGCACTGATAGAGCCTCTAATCTTTTCCACAGGTGTAATCTGTAGGGCAGAGATTACTAGAGAGAGATAGATCAGGTCAGCTTTACTTCAGCAGATTCCTAATGGCACAAAGCATTAATATTATCAAGGCTCTGGGGTTCACTGACCTGATAAAGAAGTAACTCTGCTCAGGCTTAGCTCAGGATAGAATAAAACATAAAAAATTGACATTTTAACATCACTCATTGCTTTTGCTTTTATTGTTTTATAAAGACAGTGGAAAGCGCCTGGAAGTTACATGGGATTCTATAATTTGTGGTGCTGTACCTTCACACCAGGTTCAAATGGTGTGCTGATCTCACAGGGTTGGGTTTTTTTAGCAAACACGTGAACATTTATCAGTAGTTTATAACACTGTATTGGATCCTTCTCCAAAAATGGAGATGATAGTAACAGGTATAGAAGGCATAGTTCAAAAAAAGTACCTGATATCATATAAAAATATGACCATGATGTTAACCATAAACCAATAGATTTATTGTCCTCGTGTTAACTTGAACCCTGGGTTTGTTGCCTTTATGGACTTTAAAGAGTTACTGTGAAGGATGCAGGCCTATAACTAGATGTGTTGTGAAAGTGTGCAGAGGTTAGTGAGAAACTCACTGAAAAGGGATTTCTTTTATCTTTAAGCTTCATTTGATGTTGTCTTCAGCTACATTTATTCAAGCTTTAAAAAAAGCCAGTTTTAATTGGCTTGTTTGCTCCTAAAGCTTAAAGGGCAGATATTTTATTTCCATTGTCACCACATGCTTGTTAAGAAAAATCCGCTGAAGCAGAGTCAATAACAATGCAGTCAAATGGGCTTCCTTATATGTATTAATCTTGTATTTTACTAAATGGCATCACTAACTAATTTAATGTGGTTGTATTAGAACTAAATTGATTGCATGTAATTGAATTTGTCTTTCAATATTTGTTTAGATTATGTTGGATCAATCTGATTTCCAAACCTGTTGAACCTGTTTGATTTGTAATTATCCTTGGCAAGACATTTGCTGCTGTTTAGGACTATTTAAATAAACTGACCTGAAATAAATCAGCCAATAACTAATTAACATTTTGTAGATGCCCAAAATATAAAATAATATCTGAGCTGGATAAGACGGTTTAAAGATATTTGGAGTGCTGTTTGTGTCCCAACAACTTAAAAACTGGTCAAATGATGTAGGGAAAAAAACCTAAATGAATATCAAATTTGAACAGAATTTCACATTAATTCTCATTTATTGAGTTAAATTAAAATGATCTATCATTGCATTTTGCTCTAGAGTTTTACTACTAATCTAAACAGTGCAGCAAAGCAAATCCCCCTTTGGTTTAAAAATGATTTAACTTAACCACTTTCACAGAGAAGTAAACAACAAGCTCTCTTCTCTTTTATTGCACCAACTGGATTTAATTGGTTATTGTTGAAGACTTGCTTTAAGGCTAATCCTTGCTATGAAGATCCAGTTTGCTCGGGCATTGAGGAAGAAAAAGCAAATAACGGACTGAAAGTGGAGAGCAGCTCTGCATCCATTACGGATAGAGTGTGGGACAGGTAAGACTGGTTTCCACTCAATTAACAGCCGCACTTTACAAAGAAAGCACAATACGCTTTTGCAAATCAACGCCCTCAACCCATCCAAATGTTCCTTTCCACATGTTGGATATAATGACAAAAATTACCCAGAACAAATCCCTCTATTTCCTTTTAATTCTATTTCTTTCAAACTGCAGTGGTTGAGCAAAAATAAATAAATACATCAATATTTAAAAAAGGAGAAACCTTGAAATATAAGGATGACTCTTACCTTATGTTCTGGAAGATGTGGTGATTACCTCGATGTCTCCTAGTGAAGAGAGAGTTGTTAATTTAGTTAAGTGAATAATCTACGGCTGAGCTTTCCTCTCATCGGTGTGTGTGTGATGCACAGAGGGTTTGATATATTTGTGCCCACACCCAGGTTTAACCACACCTGCAATTTCCTGTCGCGATATTTACTCTGTGACAGCGTTAAATGCACCTGCACTCAGCACCTCCCACACACAAGAGGATGATGAGGAGGAGGGGATTCTGGACAGATGTTTGGCTTTAGATTTAGATTTTCCTGAATGGGAGAAAGTTTAGAAAACAATTTCTCAACTGAGAAGGATTAAGTCCTTTCAGAAGGTTTTATGGGCAGCAGCCCTCAACTCCATGGTGGAAATTACAGAGGCCTTATAGCTTATTTGTTGAACAAGTGTTCAACAAGAGAAAAAGCACTCAAGGAGTTAATAGTTGTATTATAAAGGAATTAGAGGTTCTCAGAATCAATCACTTGAGAAATAATAACTTATTGTTATTTTCAGGATTTCATAAATCTTGCTTTTGTGTTCCATCTGCAGACACATTATTTTTTTCATATTTTTACATGGCAACCCAGGGGTCCATATTGTCTGGTGCTTTAAACGCCTGTAAGCAGTTAAAAGGTGCTGTTCCATAATGATTCTCTATTTAGGATTTTACTAAAAGATATCTTTTCTGTTTTTTTTCAGGAACTTAATATACTCTGGGTTCTCAAGCCCAAGTATTTTAATTCTACACTAAAAAGAGGTTAATTAAAACACACATTTGAATTAATTAGTGCGAGCCATTTTTTCCCAGAGTGGGATAATATTATTACTTTTATTTAATTCTGTTCTATATTGTCATTGTGGGTAAGGGTGGTTAAAAAGAGTCGTTATCAACAGAGTAATACGTACTCTGAGTTGAGCGGCCATGCAGAAGGAAGGAGATCATTTTCTAACAACTTTATTAGCAAAGTGAACCTTGGTGGAGCTGAAAAAGTGTGGAAAATGGTCACCAAGCCTGGGTAGTTCAGTCAGAATAAATGGGGCAAAACTTCGAAAAACTACTGTCAGAAGTTTGTCAAGGCAAATTCAAGTCATTAAATTAAAACATAATCTATCAACCATCGATTACATTTGTAAATTTTAGATACTAACATTTTTCTTTATTCTGTCTCCTAGCAAGTTAAAACATAAATAGTAATTAAAACTTGCCAAAAACAGGAAAAAGGTTTAGTCTGATTTTGTTTCACAGAGTAAGAGCTAGTTAAAAAATATATATATATTTCTTTGGTAACTTCTATTTAAACTTGGATGCCCTGGATGCCAGTGGTGCAGAAACTACCACTGTGTTACAGTTGGGAAAGTCATGCAAATTGGTGTTTATATTCAACTGCAAGCATGAGGCTTATCTTTAAACTGCATTCAAAAGTATTTGCACAATTTCTGAGATAACAAAGGAAAACTTTGCAGGATTCTGAACCATTGCCAAACAATGTCTTAGATGCAGTGTTAAAAAAAAAGGTTTACGACCTGAATTTCAGTTGGAACTTTAAGAAATTCCTCATGTTAGATTACAGCACTCCTTGTACTTCATTAAGGCAGCTTAAAGACGTAAAAAAGCTCCTTAATTCCCTTCATGGTTCAGCTTTGTTTTTCTTAAAGTATTTCAATAAACTTTCAGGTGCTTTTACTTTT
>NW_015152342.1:56566-73408 GCF_000732505.1 Cyprinodon variegatus
CTCCTGGACTCCATTCAAAATCTAACAACTTTTGCACATCACGAACTTTGGTCCTTTCATATCTAAGTGGAAAAGTTGAAGGTTAGAAGGAAACACCAACAGCAGGAATGCTGCAGGCTTCAACAATAAGCCCTGTAATGCCTAATCCACCAGTGCAGTTCCAGCAACGTAAGCGGAAGCCAAAAGTCCACATCTTAACTTGGTTGCACATTAACCAGGTTATAATGGTGCAATTAATGCACCTGCATGGGGCTGAACCGTGCAGTCTGCACAGCTCAGCAAAAGTGTTTTTATGTGCTGAGTTTATCATTAGAGGGACATTTAAAAAATCATTATAAAGTGGACAAAGCTGTTGCCTTGTGCAATGCCTCACCATGTGCAAAGACTGTATTTGAATGAAGAAAATGGGATCATATCAAATCTAAAAATACATATCTATAAATAGTGCCTTTACTCCTCATAGTTACCTTTTCAATAATATTACAAGTTGAGATCTAGATCTTTTGAGAGACTGATAAACCTGTAAGAAATAATCTTGAAAAGTCACGACTCATAATCCAGTAGATAAGGTGTAAATTTAACATTCTTCTGTTATGATAAAAGCATATTTACTTGGGTTTTTGCAATATTTCTGCTATTTGGTGCCAGTCTCTGCAATGCTAGATAAAAACTAAACAGTACTGTTACTTCAATTGCTTTTATATAAATTTTCGCAATAGAACAATTTGGGGGATCTTTATCTGCACTGTTTTTTACAGAATCAGATCATTTTAAAATTTGAATAGTGATTACAGAATATAATGTTTTTTGTCTCTGTTCCTCTGCACAGAGATTCATTAAATAAGTAGAAGATTGTAACTGTTTAACAGCAGATAATACATCATACATTTGTTTTTCTGATTGGGGGGAACCACAGTAGAGCTGGCATGAGATAAGAGGCATGACAGGTGTACTGTATTATCAGCATTAATAAGCTATTGTTAAAGTTTCCATATAGAGTTAAAATATCTGTTTAATTTAACACTATATGCAAATTGTACCCATTGTCTGTTGGGTAAAGTCTGAGAAGCTAGGATGATCAAAGTTGGCATAAATATTGTAGAGAAAATTGAGTTTCGTATATAAAGCAATTTTATTTGTCAAGTCTTTCTTTCATAGTAGATGGTCAATAATAAAAGTATCACTGACATTAAATCATTAGCCATATGATATCTTCTCCTTAAGTATAAGCTAAACAGATGAGTACAGATATTTTTTATTGCTCACTTATGCAACATAAAAATCTCCTTGTGGGATCAATTTCATTAAAGTCCTAAATAATTATTGCAAAAGGTGCAACTGTTGTCTGGTTTACGTTGTTTTTAATGATGGTATAAAGTTTCTGAAGATTCCTCAATAAGACATAGAGGACGGCCACGGCCCATGTACAGAGGCCTTACTCCTGTAGAGAAGGTTTCATTATTTATTAAGTCATTTAAAGAAAATAATACAACCACTTTTGGCATCTACTTAATCATATTTAGTCACTGTAACACAATTGTTTCATGTTAGCAGGGTAGGACATGGAACAATTCTATTAAGGTAACTAAATATAATTAAGCAGACAACAAAAACGGTTGCGTTACTTTTTTCTAGAGTACCGCACCAGGGGACCCACTTCAGTTCTAACTATGCACGTACAAAAAGCTCAAAAAAACAAAAACATAACATAGATGACTTGAGGCCCACTTTTACTAGTTTAGTTTTAATCCATTTTTAATCTTAAATATTCACACACAAAGTTCCCTCAAGGGTAAATTCAGTTTTGATTTATTTACGATCTTTGATCTGTATTCACTGTCTTAAAACTTTCACATCTTACCTGGGTCTGCAGTCCTTTTTAGAGCATGAACTGAAAAAAACAAAACTTAACCTAATCACAATAATTGTGATCTAACATTTTAGCTGACAAAGTTTATATATTGACCTTCAAACTAGCCAGATCATTAATGACACTCAACACCGAAGATGAAATGTTCAGGAAAAAACAATTCATGTGGGCAAATTCTTACTTAGTGCTTAAAATAGAATGACAAGGTAACAAGGTTAAAGTCATATAATTTAATCAAATATCACAACCATAAAAGGTGACGCAGCATTTAACACATCAATACTTTAGCTCAGTGCGATAGCACAGATATGCAAAATCAATCAATATAAAGAAAGCTGTCTGTTACTGCCCTAACATATGGCCTTCATACTGTGTTATCTATTACAATACAGAAAACAATGTTCTGAGTGTGAACGATGAGTAATTATGAAATTGTGAAAACCCCGTCTTGCTGCCTCTGGTTTAATGTCTCCTCCATGACTCCAAGCTTTTTATTGTGAAAATAAAGATGTCTTTTAAAAAATGTGGACAGGAATAAAAAGTTCTGGACAGAAATGAAAGAGAGTTGAGTTTATTAAAAGAATTGACTAACTTGATAACAGTCATAATGTATCTGCGTGCAACACTATTATTGAATTTCGATGGTTTGGGAAGAAAAATGCCCTCATGGGCCCTTTCAGGACGGTCGGAAAAGCCTGTTAGTTATTTTTGATAATGGATTGAAGATTGTAGCTGCGTTACACCCATGTCTCCATCCAGGGTAGATTACATCTAACAAAGGTTTGCATGTAAAAAAAAAAAAAAGTGCAATCTTAATAACAGGGCAAAGCTGATCTACTAATCAGCTGCAGCCTGGCCTGCATATGGTAACATAAGCAAAAGGGCAGATGCAGACATATCCTGTTCAACAAAACATGCAAAATACTGGAGGGAGGATAAGCAAATATAAATACTTACAAATCGTAAAGCAATTTATCAAACTTGGAATTGATTGTGGCTGCAGTTTCTACCTCGATTTTTCTACTTGGAGAGACTCACATAGAGAAAAGTTGTAACTATACAAGTTTTATTGATGTGAAATAAATAATTTATTTGGTGCTCGGGCCCCCGCAGAAGACTTTGTGTGAATTGACATTCCCTTGGATGAGTAACCTAGAATATGATTAGATTAGTCTTACTTTAGGGCCCTGACACTGGTGGTGGAATAAGCCAGAGGCTGAGTGGGACTGAGAATAATCCGAGAGTGAGGGAGGAGATCGGGTGGAGGTGGGTGAAAGTTTGTTGGCGTGCTGGAGGGAAGCTAGGGCTGGAGCTAAATGAAGGAGATGTTGAAAGATGTTTGGCTTAAGAGAAGGTGTGGCCCTGGCATTGATTGGCTGAACCTGGATGAGGGACATTGCAGGTGGTTCAGATGAAGGTGATCAGAGTCTTTTCAGATTGAATTTCCGCTTAAGCTTCTTTCGGTACATTTGAAACTTGGATGCAAAATTGTCTGTGGTCATGGTTGTAAAAAGTATATTTAGATGCAATGACAGAGAGAATGTGAGCGAATCAACATATTTGGGGTGTCAGAAATCAAAGTAGCATAGACTAAAACAATAGTCTGTCCAGCAATGCTATTTATGAGAAAAAAGCCCTCCCTGCAACAATGCCTTTCCTGAATCTGGATAGACCATTCCTTCATTATTAGTAGAATAGTGGTGTTATGCCAACTTGAATTTGTCTATTTTTGATTTAATCAGAATCATTAAGAGGAAAATTAGTTTGTCTTTTAAAAAAGGGAAACAAATTAACAAGCAGCAGCACTGATATACATAAAGATGCTGCTTTTTCAGAGAGAAATCAGTGATAAAAAGTATTATATATTATACATAATATTTTTTATACTATTGTTTGAGTGGCTCAGGATGCAGGCATTTGTCTGGCAACCACCAGGTGGCCATTTTGAGCCCCTGCTCAGTTTATCTTTATTCATTGAATGTATGGCAGCCTCACTTCTGTTTGTCTACTGCAAACCTGCTGTAGGTACCATTTAACCCATGCTTCAGGCACTCGGATTTCATACAGCACTATACAAGTAAAGGTCATTTATTTTGATAAGAGATAAATCTCCTCTCTGTCACTATCTTATGGCATTGTTTCATACAGTTGTTATGCAAAAAACATTAATCTGCAATTGGGCCTTTTACCTGTCCTTCTTGTTATTCAACTCATGAATTAGTAAGAACACTCATTATTAGGAAAAAAATTAATAAAAGTGTCTATAGAGTTGTTATGTAGTTTCTAATATTTTTTTGCTTGCTAAACCTTTTTCTTTCTTTTCATAGATTTTTGCTGGTCATAATTTAAGCAGTTTTATTTATGAGACTGTTGGCAGAATTTTAGTGCTACAGCCTTTGTCAATGATGTTTTTTTCCATTATGAGTAAAGGCAGATATACTGGACTTGCGTGTTTGTAAATGCATGGATAGTGTGCTAGTCTGTTAGTTCTCAGCAGTTATCTAAACATTTTCTACTTTATACACCCACAATGGAGTTGGTAACTCCCCTATAGCTTGTCATGGTTTTGGTTCGGTTTAAGTTTTCTTTTTGAGTTTTCATTGGTTTCATTCCCATTCCCTGTTGTTTTCGAGTTTTTATGTATTTCTTGTTTACCCTCTGTTGTCCCCTTGTGTTAGTCTCCGTCCCCTCGGTCTCTTCTAGATTCTTCCATCCACACCTGCTCCTCGTCTGCTGATTAGCCTGGTCTTTGTTCAGTCTCTCATTTATACCCCTCATGAGCAGTTTCTAATTGCTGGTTGCACACAGTTTCTTTGCTCCTAATGTGTTTTCCCAGATGTCTCTTGGATTTTCTGTATTTTGTCGTTTTTGGATTTTTTTCGGTTGCCACTGTTTGGATTATTAAATTTGCCTTTCCTTCTCTGCATTTCTGTCATCCAGATACCTCCACACATCGTTGTCAGGTTGGTCACTTTACTATGGGTGACCTTTGTATTGTGCGTTGATATGCCACTTTGGGGCACTGTACAAAAAAAGGTCATACATTTTTGCAGGCCACATAGCCGTCTGACTTCATAAAAAAAAAAAAATCTGAATTTCAATTAGGAAAATAAAAACAAATATATAAATATGAATATCATAAGGCACAAGCTGTGAAAAATCCTAATATATACATATGCATAAAAATTACTTATTCTTAATGGATGCTTTGCAAAAAATGCAGGAGTTTTGTAAAAACGTGATAACACTCGACAGTGTGCAAACTTGCAACTTTAATCATGTTGTACAGTACAGTTATAACAGCATTTCTTCACAATAAACCCAATACTCATATCCTGATAAAATCTTAAACCTCATTAATTTAAAGTGATTAAGCAAACTTCTTTCATTTCTAAGATTCATCAGGAAGTTAACATCTAGCAGTGATCACAAACCTGTTCTTTTTATTTTTTGTTGTTAAACAAACCAGGACTTTTGTTTTGATGTGGGTCAGAGCTTTACTGCTGATGAGACAGAGACCACATTAAATTGCAAATGTCTTTGGCGAATTTATCAATTTAATGCTAAGGAAAAAAACAAAACAGGGTAGTTTTGATAAATATCAGACTTTTTTCATTTTACAAAAGCTTGTTTGCAACATACATTTTTAAATTTACAAATTTAAAATACTTCCAATTCAACCCCCCCTACCCACCGTCCTTTAATTAACCTTTTAAAAAAGTGAACTAAAATCAGCACAGTAATGAAGGCACTTCATTCTGTAAGACAAGTTAAAATCACAGTTGTTGAAACTAAACACACAACACAAAGAAAGTAAAGCTCATACGATCTTGAAAAAAAAAAATAAAACATGACTTAGATTTTATTTTTTGGTAACTAAAATATTACTTGATAGACTCTTGATAGAATAGTAAAACTGCCTCTCTCTGATAGAAAAGTTATTTTGTGTGTATCTTACTCATAGAAACATTTACTATGTACATACAGTAATAATAATAATATTTTATCAGCATGAGTCCTGTCGAATGAATCCAGGAGACAACAGATGGAAAGAATCCACAGTCATTGAAATGATTTTTCTTAAAATTCAAAGCAGTTTGCCTTGAATGCTCAGACTGGCTGCCCTCCTGATAGGAAAAAGGGAGCGGGGCTGAAGGACCGTGGCAGAGAGGTGAAGCTTCCCCCTGAAGAAGCACTTTCTTTTCTGCTACCTGTTCCTCAAGGTCTGTAAAGGGCTGTAAACGTCCTCCTCTTTACTGAGACCCTCAAACAAAGGGATCAGATCCAGCAGCTCTGTGTCTGTCATGTCATCAAACCAGGACTGCACTGGGACCTGAAGAGAGAGAAAAGACTAGCTTTGATTTTAGAGTGAGCAAAGGGACCAAGCTAAGAACAGTTTCTGAGGTCTTGCATGATGTGTGAGAAGCCGGTGTGAGTTTTGCGTAAATAATTGATAGGCAGAAATATATCAAAGGCTGAAAGAGCTGCAGCGAGTTCTCCATGAAGCACAGAAGTCTAAAAATTGAGAAACAGGGTTCTGGCTTAAATATGCAGATGAAAAAACTGTCAATGTCTACATTCTAATTTCACTTACACTACTTCAACTTAATAAGTAACTTATTTTATTTCTAACACAAGTTTATACACTCTTTATTTGAATCAGAATGCTTTAGGTAGACAATAGAGGTTGACAGATATTAGTGCAGTAAGTTCAAATCCATGCTAAGGTTCTGTTTTTATGCTATACCTGTGCATAAATACTACTTTTGATATTCCTATTTTTCTCTAAGGTGCAAAGCCAAACTAAGCCAACACAAATGTCTTCTAGTGCATTTTGAACCATACCCATTCATTTATTTTTGCACTGCTCGGAATCTTCCACATCAATGCCTTTTTGCACCGTCTCTCCCACACTGTGCACATTTGATCACTGCTGCACTTTATTGTTCTTTTTCATTGCTGAGCTGCAGCTCATTCACTGTCTTTATGTATACAAAATGACAAGAAAGTTTGTCTAAGTCTAAGTCTAAATGCATTTAAAATGCCCTTAAGCATTCTAACATCTGTTTTGGATCTACCATGGATGATTATATGTATGAGGTGTACCCCAAAATACACTCCTTGGTGTTATTCCTTCCCCAACCCTAAACAGGGTTGAGATGGAAAGAAAATAAATAAATTGGATGGATTTTTGTCCTTTACCCCCAGATAATGTCTTTGCTTCCCTGTATGTTGGACTCTAAGGTAAATGAAGGCTTCCATAAAAAGGGTGAAATAATGACTAACTGCATTCTCAGGGTGGAAGATGTACGAGGCAGGCGAGTTGTCTATGATGATGACTTTTTGGAGCTCTCGACCCAGCCGGCTGAGGTCTTTGACGTAATTTCCTCTGTGGAAAACACAAGATTCCCTGAAGAGCCGACTGCGAAACACCCCCCACTTGTCCAGCAGGTCTGCCACAGGATCAGCGTACTGAACAGACCCAGAACGAGAGAAATGATCAATGTGGCATGAAAACAAAAATGACTGTAGCTTGTGTGGAAGTATCATAAAAACCAACCTTGGCCAAGCTGGCTGTGAAGAGAACACATTCAAACAGCTCCCCCATCTTCTGGAGGAATTCATCAACATGGGGTCTCTTCAACACATATACCTGAATACAATATTTGGAAAGAAATCTTACTCCTTCATTTTAAATAGAAGACATTTTTGTGAGTCTTTTTTTCATTTGCATCATTAAAAAGAAACTGCCATTAATTCTGCAACTCAAATGTCTATTCATATTTATTTTATTTTTTTTAATAACAAAGATAACCGGCAGTATGAAAAAATCTTTATGTGAATACCTTTCACTGACTTCCTTTGACCAATCAGGTTAATCCAGGGGGGTAAGTTGAAGCCTTTGTTAAACCGGTTCAAGAGAAAAGCTAAAGCAGTCTTTCTTTTTTGATTTTTTTGTCATAAGAATGGGTTTCATCACTAGCACCTGCATTTACATGATTACACTTACAGACAATTCTGCTACAAAACTGATCAAAGATGTTGGATATGTTTTATTTGAAATGTTCTTAAATTTCTGAGTATGATGTAACTGAAAGCAACTAAAGAAATCAATAATTGAAGTTAATATTTAAAAGCCAAATATATGGTAAAATTTGTTAAATTTTTACCCCTATAGTGGAGGATTTTTGCGAATTTTCAAAAAGACCCGCCCTCTAAACTTTAGAAAAACAAATGCCCATGCACAACTCTGTACCTACTGTAAGAGGGAACGCCTATTAAACGTGTGCAATAACATACAGTATTTCTCCTTGTGCATGCTCTGTTTAAAAGTTGCTGTTTGCATCGCTCATACAAGCTTACTTTCCAAAAGAAGATTTGCAATTTTTTCCACTATGTCAAGCTCACCACCAGTAAGTGAAAATGGTGAAAAGCACGTAAGACGGCCTTAACTAAACATATCACCAGAATGATTGACAATTAGGAGGACCACTTATTTTGATGATCCACCTGGGAAAAGAATATCCTTCACTATAGCTTTACAGTAACTAGTAAAATGTTTCACAGTATATCCAAATAAGGTTGTATTTTAGCCTTTTCACTAACATTCACAGCTAAAATGTTCTTTGTTAATGACTGCCTTAGAATTAGTAAGATCATCACACTAACAAGTTTTCCTTCAGCTTTTTTGCTAAACAAATTAAAGCTGGATACAAATGCGGCAGTCTAAAATGTAAGCTTTCTAAACCGCAAGTTTATAAAAGTTCTTTAGTACTTCTCATTTATTTATCCAAGATCGAGTTAAATTCTAATAAAAACTTTTAAACAGAATTAGAGGCTAAACAATTTGCTAAAGATGGTAATGTGTAAATAACTTTTATTAAGCATAACATTTAACAATCTTTTACAAATGAAACTTCATTTGAATAAATTAATTTTGCAATTTCTGCTATTGTAGATTGATTTCATATTTAACAATATCCTTGTCCTGTTTTATTGCAATGTAAACGACACTGACTAGTCTGAAATTTGTTTTAAGTGAGGCAAAACTGTTTGAAACCCAAGTGTATTTCAGCTTGTGATTGATTTTCACAAGAAACCTGTTGCATCACAACACAGAGTGGGATTATGAAATCACATATTTTAACTGCATGAAAAACATCTTGTATCCATATTTGGGGTCTCTGCTGTTCTGCTCAGGAGGTCTTTGTGGGTTAGTTGCTGCTCCCAAGCGCAAGTAGTCAAGGATAGGCTGAAGTAGACCCACAAAGCCTATCCTGGATTACTTGAACCAGGTTATAGCTACAGTCTTGAAACGTTCTCCTTCCTCTGAAGTCTGTCGAAAGTGTGAAATCATATTCATGGTGAAAAAAATTCTGCATGACCAATAGTGTCTTCAACAAGTTTTGGGACATCTGACGTTGAAACAAGCAAAGTCTACTAAGAGGTTTAGAATGATTTTACATTAAGCACAGTAGATGTGAAATAACAGATAATGACAAATACAGAAAAAAATAAATAAAACTGATTGAAGTCTCCCAGGGTAAAAAACCTAATAAATGAAAGCAGACAGCACAGAGTTAACATATTCATGCCTACAAAAGAAAGTCCTTAACATCTCAGCGGCATTACCTGATGAACAGTGCCGTCGATCTCTACTGGGACGATAAAATCTGCATTACTGATGGGCTGCAGGAAGACATAAAAAGAACAAGATGATCACAAAATCTTGTATTTTTCTTTTTTACACACACAAAAAGATAACCCAGCTATACTCCTATATCATGTTTTATAGAGAAAAAAATAAATAAAAGAGTCCTGCAAAAGTGCCTCAGGCAAGAGATGATTCTAGTCATCATGTGGCTCCCTTTGCTCCAGCGCTCTATAAGTGTTAAATAAAAACCAGTACTCTGGAGAGGAACTTGGGAGCCGAAGAAGATGACAGATGTGAAGGCGAACAGGAGAGTTGCTATTTTCTCTACGTCATTTTAAAAAGCGGGAGCAGGAAAAGAAGAAGGTGCAGTAGGCAGAGAAAGACAGATACCAGAGGGGGCGTGGGTGGAAGATGAGAGGAGGATGTAAAGACAAGGATGAAATGATTAGGTAGGAGGCACAGTAATTTTGGTAAGAGGGAAAAAGAGAAAGAGGTGACAGATAAAAAATCTGATTATGCATGCTATCAGGGGACTAAGTGCTCTAGCTGTCACCTATTTGCTGTCCAGAAGAAAATGGCAGATTAATAAACAGTAACTTTAGATAGTAATGAACCCTTTAAATACAAATAATGTAAGTTCATCCTGATATGATTAACTTCTTAAATGCATTGGAGTTGTTGAAGTTTTCCTGGTGGAGTCTATGATAAAAGTGAATTACGTCACTGTAAATTCTGGGATGCTGAAAGTTCTATCATGACACTCTGGCATGAATGTAATCCACCAAAGTTTTCAGAAGGCAGAATGCAACTGAAAAAAAAAAATGCAAGCAAAGAAAAAGCTTAGTTTTGATTTTGCAGATCTATTAAAAATATATATACATATATATCTTTATCGTGGGCCTCTTTATTAGCATCATTATAGCAGCCTAGTTAAACATAAAAGCTAGCCTAAAATACTAAATGTATTTGTAAGGCCTATGGCTTTAAGGCAAAATAAAGGTCCAGTTTGAAGTTAAATGCCATCCAGCAGAGGGGGTGTTTGCTTTAAAAGTGATCAGCATGCCTTTAGTTTTCACAAACCTCATAAATTAAAGTTCCTAGGTATTAGGTAAGTGATTTCTTTAATTGATCAACATTTTTAGAACTGTTTCAATTTAATACTTAAATGTCCCCCTAAATCTGTTATGTAGGGTTTACAAAGCAATTGATAAGTTGTTTAAAACACAACCTAGAAATGAGCTATAAGAGAATCTAGACCTAGTGTGCTTTCTACCATGAAAACTATGCTTTATGTGTTTTTGTTTTTTTTTAGTTACAACCTAGTAAAGGGCAAACATGGTAGGGCGGGGTGGGGATCAGAAAAGCAGATTTCTCTCTACTCCTTCGGTTATTGCTCTTCTGCTGAATTGCTCCTTCATCGGAAGACTGCACATATAACAGCTGCTCATGGATAAGAGGCTGTGAGATGCTCGAAAGTAAAAGGAAGATAAAAGGGAAGGGGTGAAGTGTGTAATAACGAGAGTAGGTCTGGATTAAGTAACTCTAAGAAAGAAGAATTCCTAAATATCTCAACATGGGAGAGTTTAGGTTGGGAGGTTCTTTTTGTTTTTGTTTTTTTACATAGAAGACGAATATATTTTATTTGAGGGAATAAATGTTTGGAAAAAAATATGAACATTGTTGACAGCTTTTATCTGCCCCAATGTTTTGTTAAAAAAATATTGTAGGGGACTTTAACAAAATTAGCTAAATTTGATTTAGAGAGTCCAGACCTAAATACATTGAAGAACTTGTGACAAGACTGGAGAAGATTTGCTGTTTCCATCCAGTCTGACAGATCATTAGATAAACTATTATGTGAAATGAATACTTACTGTAAATACTTGTGTAAGGCACTATATACTATATAAAAAATATGAAATTATTCATTTTTCATACTGAGGTACTTAATACAAATGGAACATATTTACTAATCAATCAAATGTTAGGCTCTGCAGTGAAACATATTAAAACAGGATTTTTATATTTTTTTTTATGACCTCTTAAAAGCGACCAACTATTGCCACAGATCACAGATGCATTAGTTAAGCTGATCCTTAGATCTGGATTCCATGTACTCACATGTTCAAATCAGTGGAATAAACGTAATTTGTTATGATGTAAATAATCCTTTTTGCTGTTTTGGCATGTCTAGCACACAGTGTCTCCTAATCCCAGAACGAGCCTGGGAATTATCCCCTCATCCATAACATGCAGGATAAACCAGAATATGCAACGTGTTACATAATGCTGCTTTTTTAGTCTATGTCCATCTGTGCATCATTTGCGTCCCTGTGTCGTTTTTCTTTTTCCTGCACTTATTGTTCAATTCTGGTGCCTTAGAAAAAAACACACATTATTCAAATCACTATTACATCTGAACAGGAAACCTGAAGGAAATCCTGCAGGGCTCTGAACGGAACTGTAAACCCTGCAAAAGTGTTGTTTTTATCGTCCTTCTTTTCCAACAATCAGCTAATGTCCATCCTGAACTGCCTGCATCTAGCAAAAATTGTATAATCTCTAAAGCAATCTAATTCTCCATGGATGGAGCGTTTAAGAGTATGAGAATGAGACCCGCTTTGACAAAAATGAAAACATTTTATACAAACTAATCCTGGATTTCTGGGAAATTCGTGCCACAGCCGTTCAATGCAACAGTACACTGTAAAGGACACACCCTTATGTCTGAAAAAGCACATGTGTTTGTGGCTTGTGATCACCATGGGTGTGTGCGCATAGTTTTCTTTGACATTTCACAGCAAATGTGGAATTCAGCTTCTAGTCTCATGAAAAGCCTCTCCACTTGAACAGAAATGTATTGCTTTTCACTTCTGGCTGTAAATCCAACAAGAATCTTTACTTTGGCATTTTAGTTGCTTATGAATCAATGGATTTTAATTTAAGTGATTTTTTTTGGTAGAAGTCAGAAATAATAAGAAAAGCTCTGACTGATGAAGAGTGATGAGGAAATGGGTCACCAGGTGTAAAACACTAAGTGCCATTAAAACATAAGGGAGCATTAAAAAACAACCTCTTTAATTGGTTGAAATGAAACCTTAAATGTAAATAATGTACAGCCTGTGTATGAAAGCTAAACACGTGCGCTACTTTCTTTTGATATAAGCAAAAAGAAACGCTATAGTATTCATGAAGGATCTGTGCCTAACTGTCTAGTATCTACTGTATATTTGTCTATATATCATGTGATAATCTTGTCCTCCGTTCAAGGCGTAAAGCAGGGATCGGCAACCTAAACTGTTAAAATAGTCATATTGAGCCGAAAAAACAAATCTGTCAGGAGCCTAATATAAGCCTTGTATGGCAACACAGGCTCTAAGTGTATTAGCACACTATAAAAAAAGACTATGTGGGCTTATAAGAATTTAGCATAAAAAGATTAAATTTATCCAGAGGCAAATGTCACATCATGTGACTACTGTCGGTGCTTTAAGTTTAAATTCCAGTGCAATATTAATGTATTAGATTTTGTTGCATTGATGAAATTATAGAAACACAATAAAGAAATCAAATTTTTGGTGTTGTTTTTATTTTGAGGATTTGGGGGGGGGGGGGTGGAAGAAATTTAACATACCTGCATAAGAGAGCTACCTTTTTGATCTGTGAATGGTTTTTCATGCTTGCAACAAAACTAGCAGCAGTAGTGGAATATCAGCACTATCTTTGCTTTGCTGTGATTTATTAAGAAGTATTGCATTCACTTTTCTCTCACTCTCAATTTGGTGGTTGGCTGCATATTTATCATGTGTTCACTGGAAATTCCTTTCAAAATTACTGTTTTTATTTCTTGACAACTTCTTTTTACAAAGCAAACATGCAGGCAATCCTTCCGCATTGGTAATGAAGGCCAATGATTCTGTCCATTCTTCTTAGAATCCTCTGTTCTCATCACCTATCCTGCTTTTTTTCCCTTTGGGATTCATGACCCGACACATCAGCCGTTTTGTTTACAACAGCCATCTGCCTGGCAACACACCGTGTTGAAACATGTGTTGCAGGCTATGACGCAAATCTTCATTGACAGAAATGTTAAAATGTATTGTTTAAATGTATTTATTATACAAATATTTACAGCATTAGAAACATAATGAATACTTGTTTGACCTCATGCACACGAAACAACATATTAAAACAAAAACAAAAAAATCCATATTTTTCCATTTTATTACATTTTAAAAAAAGCTCCAGGGAGCTGAAAGGGAGGCATTAAAGAGCTGCACTCGGGAGGCTCTGGAGGCACGGGTTGCCAACCCCTTGCATAGAAAAAAACAAAGTTCAAATTTATGATGTACTATAAATATACTTTTGTACCCGATGCTAAAAAGTCTCACTCACATCCCCTGTGGATCAGATACTGATGTGACAGGGGAGCCCCTCTATTCATTTATTGACATGCAGTGTACATGACAGGCTCACACCAACCCCTAAACCTAATGAAACACTTGTATACATGTCATCATACACTCCTACAGCTACGAATGCTAGAGTTGGAGCTAAAATTAAATCACTGGTCATGTGTCGGTCAGGTGATGCAATGTTCGCAACCTGTCATTTACAGTGCATTTCAATAAATGAAGAGAGGGGTACCCAGTCGTGTCAATATGCAACGTGCAGGGGGTTTGACCAAGCATCAGTATTGAAAGAGTTGGGAGTGAGAATGTGATGCCCTATAAGCCATTTTTGAATACAGACACCTGTGCAAAACAAAGAAATAATAAAGAAGATTATGAAAATTTACTATAGCTCAGAGGTGGCTGAACCACCTTAACCCACTCCATTTAAAGCTTGGTTTGAAGAAGTTGGCCTGTACTGATCTCAAATGGTCCAGAAGGTTTAAGTGGCAAAGTTTTGGTAAATGCCATGTTGTTACTGTGACAGCAATTTGTAAGTTTATTAGCCAATAGAAACAATCACCGGCAGCATAACTGAAGTTTAAAACAACTACCAACAGTGGATAATAAAACACATTTTTTTCATATCTGTTATTTAGAAAGAGATCCGCATGGGCTTTATAGGCAGGCTGCTTTCCCTATCGTCAGCTTTCTCTGTGTGCAGCAGGTAAACCTATCATTTTATTCTACCATTTATTTCTGTGTAGCTGCCTTAAACACACCTTTTCACTTTTTCTGAGTTTCTGCTTGTTATTTTGAACCCTGCCCCTTTGTGGTTTTCGCGAGTACTGCGCCTAAATCTGCGTCAACCAAAAAGGTGCAATGCGTTTCTATGGGCTCGCGCAAGGTACACACAGTCCTGCTATTATATCTCCACCTTAATGCAGACAATTAGAGACGCTATACTTTCACCTAGCACTAGATGAGAGAGAGAGCTTTTGTTTGTCTCTAAAGCTCTAAAGCTTGTCTCTAAAGCTGTGTGGTTTGTCTGCCACTGGTTGCCTCACATTTCCTCTCTATCTCTTATTAAAACAACCCTTTAACCTTGGCTAACCACTACATGATTTTATGACTTAAGCACCAGCATCATTGGGTCCACCAGATCTTATCGGTAGTCTAGCCAACTGCCTCATGAAATACACCTGGATGTTTGCTTACAGCAGTACTTCCTTTCGGGACCCAGCATTGGGAGCTGCTTTAGTGAAGCAAGGGATCATATCAACCAGTGGTAAGTTTTTGCCTGAAAAAAGCTTAATCTCTGCTGCACTTAATTAACCAAAGTCGCAACTACATTCAGTCCATGACCAGTTAAATCAATGCAAATTGACAGAATAGTTCAGATGTTTGAATTATCCGCAGATTCACTGCTCCTATAGCTGTTCCACTTTGCGCCTTGGCATCTCCGACCGTCGATTCGCTCCTGAAAGCACTTTAAGCAGGGGGGAACATATAAATCACTTACTCCATTTGCTGCATTAGTGTTTAGTGTTAATACACCTTTGAGTCCAGCCACCCTCTAAAGATAGAAGCTAGTCTGGGCTGGTTGTAGCGCACATTATTTTGTCTTTTATACAGCAGGTCAGAATATGACTAGTTTGGAACAAAATTTGTCTTCAGCATTGTCTATGTCTCATACTTTGATTCGTTGTTCAGATGCCATCGATCTTGGAAATAATAGTTAGCTCATCTTTAAAATATACCCATAGGTTGAACGAACTTCACTGTTATATTGCCTGTGTAAATTCTTAGTCATCTAGGTCATGGCAACCACAAATAGGCTTAAATTGGAAGGCAACAAGACTTCCACTCAGTTTTTCTGTTGACTCCCACCTGAGCAAAAGCCTTCCAATTTAAGCCTGTTGGTTTTTAAATGTTATATTACTAAAAATATTGGGAGAGTGACAACTGAAATGAATTTTTTATTGTCCACGATGAAAAAAAATTAATTAATATGTAAATAAAAAAGTGTTTTTTGATGCATTTGAAG
This sequence comes from Cyprinodon variegatus, assembly GCF_000732505.1. Classification (NCBI taxonomy): domain Eukaryota; kingdom Metazoa; phylum Chordata; class Actinopteri; order Cyprinodontiformes; family Cyprinodontidae; genus Cyprinodon; species Cyprinodon variegatus. The sequence goes on from NW_015152342.1 coordinate 72,529, forward strand.
TTGATAAATATATATTGACATATTCAATTCACACTGTCTTACAACTATCAAAACAATTGGTTGTATTTTTTGTTGATACAATACCAGACATACTACATATAGTAGATGGTTTTTTTAACTTACCTCTCGTAAGTTTTAAGTATTGTTTATATCTTTCTTTGAGGAATAAAATATTCCGTTAGCATAAAGGAGCAATGGAGGGTGTAGTATACCTTAAAAGAGCTGTGTACAAGGGTTTCATCCAGGTCGATCACCACACAGTTCTTGCCATAATCATCTATGCTGACCTCAGGCAGGAGGAACTTGGCTGGAGGCTGCAGAGAAAACACAGACAGGTTTAATTGTTATGTTCACCATATTTAGTGGTTAAGCATAGAACAAACTGTCTGATGATATAAACAAGGATTTATAGGTCAGTTAGGGAGAACATTTTAAGGCAGTTTTATTCACAGTTAAAATACTATTTGTAACTTTACACTTTCAGCCCGGGTTCAATTTTATACAACAACTGGCATAAACTTTAAAAATTTCAACTAAGACAAAGAAAGTGACCAGTGATTTAGATTTGTTCAAAACAATTGTTGCATCCCCTAGATGGATGTCATTTTGTTTTTGCACCTTGCTCTGTTTTAGGCTCTGCCTCTAAGAATGGGCGCTGCTTCCTGGGTCTCAGTCCATTCGGCGATCACCTGCACACTATTTAAGGCCTGTGAAGCTGCACGTCAGGGCCTCTGGACCATTTGTATGCCATACACCTCTGTCGATGTGTGTAGGACTGAATGTGCTGTTAATTTGCTGCCATGTGAAGCTGTGCAGACTGTTTTGGTAGGGAGAGCTGCCTTTTTGTTTTAACCCTAGTTTTTTCCTGTTTATGTGTTTG
>NW_015152343.1:0-3007 GCF_000732505.1 Cyprinodon variegatus
GCTTTTTAAGTGTTGGAGTCACGGCCGCCAGCTTGAAGCTGGAGGGTACCACACCAGAGCCAAGTGAGGCGTTGATGATGTCAGCCACCAGGGGGCAGATGGTGGGGAGACAGGCCTTCACAAGGGTCGTGGGTAGTGGATCCAGGCTGCAGGATGAGGTCCCAGCTTTATGTGTATAAATATTTATGTATGTATATGGATATATATATAGCAACATTATAAATATTGTAAATTGAAGAAATACAAGATTTAATTGGGTAGGAGTACATAAGTTTTACTTCTTCCTACTCCTTTTAACACATGTAATAGAGGTAAATTAACTCAGGAAAGAAAGGTAGCGTGTTTGTTGTTTTTCTCTCCAATGTTTTTAAACATTGTTTTATTGTTTTTCTCTTGCATGTTCGAAATAAAGAATTAAAAAAATAAAATAATTATCCAACAAAGCGATGAAACTGTTAATAATTTTTTTAATTAATGGATTAATAATCTGATAGCCAAAGCTTCTCTACAGAAGACTTTTTATGAAAGCAAACCAGGTGAAACTCAAACTTTTTCTTCTTCTGGATAGAGGAGATTGAAAGATGAAAAAAATTTTAAAATCTTAAATGCAAAACTTTTATATAGTTTTTATAATTTTAACATAATTCCTGCTCTAAGTTTGTAGCTCTGTCAAATAAACGCATGTTTTACAGTCTCTATACTGTAGTTAACGATTAAACAATCACTAAATTAATTGACGATTATTTCAATAATTGATTAATCTGATTAATTGTAATATATTAAACCCCTGACTGAATGTAGTTTTACAAACTTCCCAGATTGCATTTTTTTCCTCATTTTTATCTACAATATGTGTGCATTAAAACGTATTAATCCGATTAATTGTTTCATGCTGGAAATAGTAAAAAAATTTTTAAAAATTATGGCAAATTCTTCATAAAATAAAAATATTAGATTAGATCAATAATTTTAAAGGAAATTGTATATAATCTTCAAAATTAGTCACAATTTCTGCATTAAGTAGATTGCTCTTTCAGCTAATTACGTTTTAGACTTTGTGTGCTTTAAGTCACAATTTGATTCCGATAACAAAATTAGTTGATTATCTTAAGAATTGATTAATAATAATTAGTGAAGTTTATCGTTTCAGCCCTAAATGACATCTACCAGCTCATTGTAAGGTTTATTCAATGATGATTATAAAGTTAATGTGTGTGCATATAAATTGAGGAAATGAGATGCTTCACTTGTTTACTGCCAACTGTCGTGCAATGGTGGTGGAAATGTACTGATGTTTGTGCAAGGCTAAATCCCAGTTATCAGAAGAGCACTCTGTTCTGTGATTCAATCATAGGAGCATTCTGTCCTGTGACTTGATCAATTTCCTTATCAGAAGAACACTCTGTTTTGTAACTCACCCCATGTGTTATGAACTGCTAATAAAAAGGCTCAGCAGAGGAAGTCCGTTAGAGAGTTAGAGAGTTGGGTGTAACTCTCTCCTTCTGCAGAAGCTGTTAAAAATCCCTTTTCTGTGTGGACTCAGTTCTTCTTTTACGAACCTATATTTTTGAATCTACCAGCTCATCTACGCTCCGCTGCTTAAAGATATTAAAGAGGAATTTTCTCAGAAATGAAGAGGAGAGATTCATCTAAAATAACTCAATGGTTTTTAAAGGAATAGTACACCCAAAACATGATTAGCCTTCATTTTCTACTCACCCCCATGCTGAACAACACTCTGGAGTACTTTTTTGATATCNTTTGTGTTGCGGCTCTTGTATTTGTGTTGCGGCTCTTGTATTGTTGTTGCGGCTTTTGTATTAGTGGGCCACCGTGGTGTACAGTTGATAACAACACTTTCCATTGGATAATGTCAGGTTTTACGGCACTTTTTATGATAAACAGCATGATGGACCAACATTTCTACTGCTAGTACTAGTTTGTGCAATTCAGACTTATCTACTGGTATTTCTGGAGTTTTATGAACTAACAAAGGAAGACTCAGACAAAAAGAAAAAAACTCCAGTTTTTTTCTTTTACTGTGTCCACCATTACTTAACAAACAAGTCCGTACATCAGCCCCATCCACTTCAAATTTAAAATGACCCACTGAGTTAAAACATGCAAGCTATCTTGGGGAAACTTGAGAAAACATTTTAGATCTTTTCAGCAGAACTTGAATGTAACTGTATGTTTCTGAAGTTCTGTTACAGTTGGTTAAATAAAGGCTTCTCTGCTGTCAAGGAAAGCTCTGTGTTTACACCTTAGAGCTTTCTCTCTCCTTTTCTTTTCCTGAGAAGAGATCCCTTGCGAATAATCTTATTCCGTCCAGAGAAGTTACTTTGAGTTAGAGAAGGCAGCGCTTACCAATGGGGCTCTAATAAGCATTTTATATGACTCCAATATGACACATTATCACATTATTACATGATACACGTTTGTAAATGAGGAGACTTCCATGGCTTCCAGCCTTCAGAAAATATACACCATTTTATTAGATCAAGGACACTGCTTTCTTTACATTACCAAATCTTTACCACATGCACAACAAGATGATAACTGTATATCCGGACAAAGAACCTGTCCTGATTAGATAAAGTACTTGGGAGAACAGTAGTTCTGACAGGCAACAGGCAGGTATTATTAGAGTGGAACACACTCACACATCATCAATGAAAATAATCCCAACACTGCATACATAGTATACCTTGACTGCATGGAGTATTTTCCATTTCTCTCTATAAATTATAATCACACATTTAAAGGGAGAAATATAAGGTTCTATTCTATGATTGTGACTTAATTTACCAAATGAATTTGAACTAGTTTATTTACAGGTTTGTGAACTTAATTCACTTTTAGAAAGGGGAAACTCGGAACGTGAGCTAGTTCATTTTCTTCTGTGTGAACTCAACTTTGAGCTTGTTATTTCAATCTGAAATATTCACATGAAGAGAAAAGACAATTTATTGATATACTTGAATTACTTGGTGTTTGGCGCTCAGAC
>NW_015152343.1:4225-5158 GCF_000732505.1 Cyprinodon variegatus
TTGAATCCATTTATTTCAGCACTAAGCAGCAGCATAAAATGGTCATGGCTACACTTAAAATGAATGTTTTGAATTTTTTTGATAACTATCCATATCGAACAATATGATTTTTATTTTATCGATATGCCATTTTTCTATATCATCCAGCCTTATTTGCACCAGCATTACACATAAGGTAGATTATAACAATGTTTTCCACCTTGGCTTAAAAAATGGTTCCATACATGGCAGTTGTTGATGTATAATGTGCTAAACACACAGCAGTGCTACCCACTGCCACACTGTGCAGCCCCCCAGATGAAAAAGACGCTTACTGTAAAGAGCAACTCAGTGAGGCTATGGAGACGATTTAAACAATTTAACCAAAGTATAATACAGTTGGAGTTATAACTTCCAATTCGGGAGTTCCTGAGTGATGCATTTTCCGTTTTATACACCATACTGTCGCTAAGCAAAGCAAGTTATCCGAAATTGTCTGACTCGTTTCCATGGTAACAAGTGACTCGCAAACCTAAAATGCAATGTTTCTCTCTTCACAGGGTTACACAAACTTGAAGTTGTCAGTAAACCCACTCTCTGACATACACTCTCTGGTACACCTGTACCATATATAACTAACGAAAAATGTTTTACTTACTTATAAAACGGCCAATATTTGCTTGTGAGTCTGCAAGCAAAGCTTCTTCTTCTTTGTTTTTTTGCCGGGTCATCTTCTTCTTCTTCTACTGTCATGTATAACGACCAACTGTTGCGTCACTTCCATTGTAGTTTTAGATTTCCGTTGGGGCTATTTCCGTTGTGGCTTTTTTAATTGTGTTGTGGCTTTTGTATTTGTGTTGCGACTTTTGTAATTGTGTTGCGGCTCTTGTAATTGTGTTGCGGCTCTTGTAATTGTGTTGTGGCTTTTGTAATTGTGTTGCGGCTCTTGTAATT
>NW_015152343.1:10973-13140 GCF_000732505.1 Cyprinodon variegatus
CTGATCAAGCTGAGTCTAAACTCCCCAGGCTTGGATCCATTGCGCCCTCTGGTGGGCAAAGTCTCGGATCCTGACAGGATTCTGACTCCTCATTTCTAGTCAGATCACATTTAATATCTTAGTTTGAAGCAGCTGCAATTAATTACAAGAATCATTGCCAGGTTTAAAGTGCTTGATTAGCTCAGTAGAAATAATCTCATCAATTACGGTTTTGATTGGCTGTGACACATAAACTGAAGAGTGATCTATTATCTGTGTCAAGAGATGTATCTGTTTCTAAAGATCTTTGGTTTATTGGCTCTAATATGTCAAGATATTGATTTAAAAAGGAGAAAAAAAGCAGAATAGATTTCAGACTTTTGTAGACACATTTTTGTCTGAGGTTTCTTTATGGTGACCTGCACACATCTTGAGAACTTATTTTTACAACAAATTTGACCTTTATAATATGTGCCTCTAAAAAAGGTAGAAAGAGAAGCAGAAAATCAAAGTTAGTTTCAACAGATAAATCATCCATCCAGAAATCTCTAGCTATACAGTTTTGAGGGCTTTATTTCAATGTCAGTTAAACAAAGATATGAACCGAGCAACGTCAGAAATTAAAGTAACACTGCACACAGTCAAATACCTAATAAATGTAAACTGACATTTTATGAGAATAAACATTAATGTTCTTGAGGAGAGCTATAAACCTAACCACCTTCCATGCATAGAATACCAATATGGATTTCAAATACTCTTGTAATGGAAACATGTACATTGAGAATAATAAAAAAAAACTACAAGCAGAGCCTTTTCTGAGAAGAGCAAAACTTACATTTAAAAAATTCTCTAACTTCAACATCTCTGACTGTAACATCACACATTCAGGGTGGACACATTTAGACTGCAAATGATATCACCACAGAAGTTATTCTGCCATTTAAAAGTTTTTGGGTGTTTTTCTACCAACAACACTCCTTAAAACGAATGACTTGATAACTACATTCTAACTGTAGACATTGGCTTTATGAGTTTTTTTTATTATTACAGTACAAAAAGATATAATATCCTGGTTTTTCAAGTACGATCATCAGAACAACAGGTATAAGTAATAATTCTGGTGAAAATATTATTAATGCCATTATTACCTGGGACATCCCAGTCAAGATTGGTTTGTCTTCAGTTCTTGTCAGAATTATTTCATTAAAGGTTTTTGCAGACACTGATAATTGCACTAACAAATTATTAAGTTAAACAGAGCGTAAGTCACTCTGGTATGCTCAATACTTTCAGCCTAATACAGACCGTAAGAATCATAGTGGAGGGTGGCCCCATAATGCAACAGAGACTACTTTTAGGCTCTAATGGCATTTTATTTTATCTTTTTTTTTGTATTTTTTAAAAGTTCGCAGACAGGAAATATGATTAGAGAAAGGGAAAAGACATTACGTGTAGGTCAGTCGAACAAATGACAGACACGTAGATGACTAAAGCTTTTGAACAAGGGTCGCACACTTACCCCTCATACCAGCACTGTGGTCGAAACAGAGCTTTTCTGTAACCAAAACGATCAATATGGCTGGCACAGTGAAGCAAAGATTTGATAAGGATTTTCATTATGTCCAAAAAGAGCTGATTATATTGTTAACTTTTTTTTACTAACTTACAAGGTAACAGCTTTCTTGTTAAAAAGAAACATGTTTTGCATCACATCCATAGTTACCTGATTAATTCCAAAGTGTTTCCACTGACTCTGATAGTCCTTAAAGGTGCAGTAGGAGATATAGGAGACATCTTTTACCGTGCGGCTTGAAGACATCCCCACAGCTGCTTAGCAAGCAGTGAAATAGATGGTCTGGAAGTGAAAGTAAAATAAATGGTCCCCGCTACAGTGAGAAATCAATGAATAACCCAAACAATCACAGAAGATGGTCCGTTGTACATGATTGGTTCCTGACACGTCAATCATGGTATTCTGCTTGCCCACCCCCACCCCCCGTGTGCGTACCCTGACACATGAACGATTCGACCACTCAATGCTCGTGCAGGACGTCATAGCTGGACGCTAGCCAATGTTATGCTACGTTCACAGCTATGGTGACCAGGCCGGGAACCCCGGACCCGCCCCGGTAACTGTATGCTTCCCCCCTGCCTGTCATGATGCGATGGTTTACTAGCCCATATG
>NW_015152343.1:15379-16687 GCF_000732505.1 Cyprinodon variegatus
ATTCCATGTATGTGCGGAAATAACTGTTTGACCATGATTAGTGCTGGAATCACTCTTTCATTTATTGTTCTAACACACAGTTATTAGGACTGTGTGTCATAAACAGTATATAACAGCTGAAATAATATCTGATTAAATAAGATATTTTACCACCCCTACAGGGGAGGGCAATAAACATCTTAAAGTATCAGAAACATAAAATCCCAGCGGGCTGGGAATAGAATTTAACTATTGAATCACAATATTACTAAGATGCATAACACATCAGAGTGTTTTGGAAAGGCCATCACAAAGCTCTGATCACAATCCCAACCATAATTTAGGGCACACATTACAATGTCTAGTGCATAATCCTCACACAGACTCCATTTTCCCAGCATCCTCCATTCTGTTGTGTTACGTCCACCAGGCTTTTTTGGAGGGGTAACATTAAAGTTGACCACACATGGATAGTTTGATTAAATGAAAATGTAATTTATTAAACTATCTGAAAGAAATAAAAAAACGGAAAAAAAATACCTGAAATAAGAAACCAAAATAGATCAATGTAAACATCATAACTAACAAGAATTAAAAGAAAACCCAACCAAACAAATACACCCCAAACCATATGGGGTTCTGAAGAGGGAGAGGAAAAAATCCTCCCTTCTGCTGCATGCATAGCAGCTTTAAAGCAATAGAGCACCAATTTAGGACTACCTGTAGAGGGCCTGTCTCCTGAACCCTACAAGGAAAAATGGCAGAGACACACTGCAGCCGTGACACTTGCAAATAGAAGTCTTTGTAGTAAATTATAATGATTCTAAAAAAAGAGCATATGCCACCCAGACAAAGAGTAATCCTGATTGGACTTCTGCGTCCATATCTGCTCTGTTCCATGGTAAATTGAAGACATTCTAGTAAATTTGTTGATCACAACCAGCCTGATGGACACCTACCCTCGTTGTCATTAGAAATATTACTGCCATCAAAGATCAACCCAATCCTTCATGGCTTATGGAGCAAAATGTTAGTTTCTGAAAACCAGATGAACCAGACAGGCAGTCAGACACAGGATCAGTACAGCAGATCTGGATGATTTCAATATATGAATGAGGGAAAACTTACTGGATACCTGAATGGATCCAACACAGATTTAGTGTAAGATGCTGCATTATATATTCTCCAAGGGATGACACAATATATACTAAACATAAATGTAAAATTGACCTTGGCTGCCCACAAATATCTCTTAGCTATAGAGAACCATTTCTGTTGTGAGAAACTTATTAAGGGATGCTCCAAGCATTTGACTTCATTTATAAAATT
>NW_015152343.1:21947-22933 GCF_000732505.1 Cyprinodon variegatus
TTCTTTATAAAAGTTATATTAAAAAGAAAATAAATATATTAAAAGAAACTTAACATATTTTACTTACCACTTAAGTTAATACCTTAGTAAAAACAGTACTGTAAATCAAATGGTACAAGTGCCAAACTTCCATCACTGCAAGCTTCCATCATCAATGAATTGTTTTGAGATGACCTGTGTTGTTAAATGGTAACATATAAAGACAGTAAATTGAACTTTTAAATGTTCAGACATGTTATTACTCTAAATGTCTGAATGCAAATCCCTGCTTTACCAGGGTTTTATGGTTTGTTCCTTTTTTCTCCCATTTTTGGCAACAGTTTAACTTTTACCAACTGATATACTGATCCATTCAGACCTTAGACAGTGTAGCCCCATTGAATAAGAAAAACTTTAAAAATAGAATGCTAGCTCCCTGGTTTAATGCTAGAGCTGTGTTCTTTGGAGCAAAATGCTAGGAACCTGGAGATAAAAATGACACTCTACATACCTACAAGAATCCTGTCTAGTATGGAAAAATAGTTTACCACTGGGGCCTTTTTAGGCTTGATTATTTGGGGGCTTAATAATAATAATAATAATAATAATAATAATAATAATAATAATAATAATAGGATCCTTTAAAAAAACATCTGTATAAATTCACATAGAATTCAATATTATAAGGAGAGGATTCTACAACTGAGTTGACATGATATAAGATTTATTTGATTTTGATTTGTTTAGATGGGGAATATCTTGAAGGTTTTTTTTTTGTTTTGTTTTTTCAGGTCATGAAGGAGTACTGAAATTATTATTTATTATTACACATAAATAGATTAATTCCGTGGGGCAAAGTTAATTACTTCAGCATTAGGATTAGGATTAATTTGGTGATAACCACCTACTATATATATATATATATATATATATATATATATATATATATATATATATATATATATAGTGGATTTATGGATGGATTTAGTGTATTTATTATTCACAAC
>NW_015152343.1:24013-27858 GCF_000732505.1 Cyprinodon variegatus
TCCTGAGGCAGGAAGACAAAACAACACAAGATCACATAATACAATATCAGTCAAAACACATAGACACGTTCGACAATGACATTACCACAATAAAATTAGTGAGTGCTTGACTGGGAACTTTTAAGAAACTGTTCAAGGTGCTTTTTAATTGTGCAATAAGTGGGACATTACCTGATGTTTGTTGAGAGGCTGTTCCAGAAGTGACTGATAGAACGGTTTGTCCAAAGATTGTTCTTCTGTGGAGGATCTTTAGGTCTCCTCTGGAAGAGGCTCTGTTGCAAATACGTCTGCCAGGTCTAATGTAGGTAGAAAGTGGAGGTGGGGCTAATCCATTCAGAACTTTGTAAATTAAACAACTATTTTTAAAATGAATAAAATTTTCAAAATTGGGCATATTATATTTTTCCAAAATATTAGAGTGATGGAATGACAAGGGCTTTTGATCAAAGATTTTTAAAGATTTTTTTAATAATAGGTCATAAGGTCATAAGCTGAACAGTGTCACAGAGCTGTATAACTCCCTTCTGAATGATAGTTTTTTCTTGCTATGCTAAGCTCTGTTGGACTTTTTTTTTTTTTTTTTAAATCAGAGCTGTATTAATAAACTGAACAGAATTAAATAATTTAGTAGAGGAGTTTTACAAGAGTCCTTTACATTATTTCAAGGGTCAGGTAGGTAGCCAAGGCATAGGGATATTACTAACCGCTGGAAATCAGAATCAGAACACATACTTATGTAATTGTTTCCTTATCCATTTATTTAATTTTGTGCTGTGCTATGAGCAGTAGTTAAAATGCTGAACATTTAAAAAAAAAATTATTAATTAAAGAGAAAAAAATGCACCTTTCTCACATTCTATAAAGCTTTTTTTGCCACTTAATAATCCTCTCAGCAGTTTCTCATCCAAATTCAATTTAGCTTGTCTTTCGCTTTCCTCTCCTTTTTTCAGCCGTCTTCCTCACCTCTCATCCATTTCTTTCATTTTACTTCCTGTCCCTTTCTTCTTCAATTATGTTTTTTCTTTCCTCTTGCTCCATCCTTGCTGCATTTCCCCTCTACATTGCACGAATTCGTCCTACCTCTATTTCGCTCCCCACTTCTTCCCCTCCCGCATGTCCCTCCCTCTATCTCTCTCGGTGGCAACATGAAAGGCTACCTGTGAGCTGATAGCCAGGGGAAAAGAAGGCCAGAGAGTTAATTAACTTGCTATCTAAGACCGACTTTTAATAGGAATTGGAACTACTAATAAGAATATACCGTTGCCCTTAATGTTAGCTTAGATATTGATGTAGACGGCCACACAAGGAAAGGGAATGTATAGGTAAGAGTTTGCGTTTGTGGAAAAAGTTCACAATAGATATAGGTGCTTGTATGTCGATGTGCACATTAGTGAAAAGTGAGTGTTGTGATTGTGTGCACTGTTGTGATTGTGTGCACTCAAACACACACCCACAGAAAGGTGGCAGGTGTAATTTCACGCATTAGGAGGACTCAAGAAAAAAATATTCACACTATAGCTAAACCCCTCATCCCCCGCCACGTGCACACACTTTGTCTACCATCCCCCTGGCTGCCTCTTCTCTCGCCACCCAAACCCTTTGAAGATAACTTTTTCCTATTAGCCTAACAATGGCAACACGGATTGCAACTTTAATTCAAGCTTGACAAACGAGACGGGGTGGAGCGGGACACTGCGCCTCTCGCTTGTTCATCCTGCAGGGGGAGAAATAGCAAGCAAGCAGAGGGAAGAAAGAACAGTAAAGGAAAACAATGGGGGAAAAAATAGCAAAGTAAAGGTTTTTTTTACAAGCATGTAAACGGTCCTGAGTACTACTTTTTTCTTACTCTACTGTTTTTTTCTTATAACTCTGAGACTGGCAAAGTGCTGACGTGATCTCTTCTAGTTGTGAAAAAAGCTGATATTTTTTTGACACACCTCCCCGCTGGAGTGATTTATCTGGTTAAGTGCCACCAACAGCACTAACATAGCTTCTATCCCTCTTGCGATTTACTTATTTTTTTTAAAACCCGGTTCTACTACCTTTTTCGTGTGAAATCTTTTGCCTATGTCTTCCATCCAGTATTACGCTCACATTGCGGTAGGTAGGTATGCAGGCAAGGTTGACAGGTCCTTTCACAGACAAGGAGGAGATGCTTGGCCTTTGAAGTAGAACTGGGGCCCGTGGAACAGTCTGGAGCATGATTAGCATGAAGGGGTGAAAAACACTGACAGCAAGCAGGTTAAACGAAGGGTAAAAATATATGGAGAAGAAGAGAGATGACTGGAAAAGAAAAGGAAATCATATGAAGAAAAGGTGATATCAGTTTAAATATTGAAAAGCTATTTCCATAAAGTAGGATTTATCAAATAAATGCATTAGTAATAGTAGAAGCATCCATTCTGTATCCTCCATTTATTAACTGTCTATATATGTCCTAAAATTACAAAAGGTCAACTTAAAGACATGAAAACCTTGACAATTTAAGTCTCATATTTTAATATGTGTTCAGTTTTTGTACAGATTTGTTTTCCTGAAACACGTGCAGATCTGTTTTCAGATTTTGGGTTTTAATGACAATCAATCCATCCATCCAACCCACGCACAAACACAAAGTAAAAGTACAGTTATTTTCATACCCCCATACCTAAATGCAAGTAGAGCTACCAGTGTTCAATTCCCCCTCCAACATTTTATAAGGGAAAAAAAGATGTGATATGGATGTTTATGTTTATGCATTAAGCAGACGCTGTTATCCAAAGTGACTTATAAAGTAGACACAATGTAACAGTTATCACAAATGTGACAATGAGTTCTCTAAAGGAAAATCACTAGTCNGAAACAACTGTGACAGCAAAGAGACAGAGGGAAGTGCAGAAAGAGCAATAGGGGGCTACAGAGCTCTGTGTAATGAGCTTAGGGCATAGGGCCCAGAATTCAGGCGAGACAGACAACAGGAAGATTCATAGCGTTTATTTAAGACAACGCCATATGGCTGCTTGTCAGCTGTGGCGGGCTCACTGGATTCTCTGCAGGAATAGAGGTTCAAGTCAGTGACTTCAAAACTCAAACGAGCATGAGCATGGGTGAAGTTCTGACCGAGCCCAGATGGAGTGAAGTCCAGAGAATCGGAACTTCGTTGTTTGTTATTGAGCTAGTACCAGAGATCCAGAAGAGAAGGGGAGCAGCATCTTACAACAGCCAGAGCACACAGGGGAACCAATGTATTCAGGAGGGTTAATCTAAGCCGTGTTCAGAAGTCAGGTCCAAGGTTGACATCAGGCGGAATCCAGTTAACAGCTCGGAAAAACAGACTGGCAAAAGCAGAGTAGAACTGGGGCGGCCAAAACTCAGAAGTCTGTGGACAGAAAGTGGTCAGGAACAGGCAAAACTAAACAACTAAAACAACTAAACACCCCATTTACACTACCCTTTTTTAAACTGTCCCTAGATCTGTCCGAGAATAGTAACTGTTGAGTGTAAATGGCACCCTTTAACTGGACCGCGCCATACACAACCGAACCGCACTAAACTGGTACTAGTTCAGGTGCGGTTCAGCTCTGGCTCAGTTCTCATATAACAAAGAGCGCATGACATTTCAGACATTCATAAAAATACTAGCTTCCCTACCTTTGCCACACAATTTCTACTAATAATTCTGCTTAGCAGTGTGGTGGACCTCAACATCTGTCATTGTTTCCTGCATCTGTAAGCCCTCCAGGTACTCAGAGATTCACTTCCATACAGAAACACCACATTCATATCTTCAGTTAACACAGAGTACATGTCAGACTTAATAATATTACTTTAGCGATAGTTTCAAGGTGTTGCTTTATTGTATATCT
>NW_015152343.1:28458-32288 GCF_000732505.1 Cyprinodon variegatus
CGGTGGACCTTAAAGATTTGCCGACAGTGGAGGCCGTCGACATAACGAACTATCTGGTCCTTCAGACATCGTATTACACCAAACAGCAAATGAAGGCCTATAAAAGTATGGAGGCATATAACTTCTTTGTCAGCGGGTGGGTCCACAACCTCGGCACCAAACGTCTCCACGATGATAATTGTCTAGTCTTCGCCAGGGTGAGTGTTTGTTGTTCTTATATTGTTTTATGTGTTAAAAGATGCTAGCGTTAGCAGTAGCGGCTAGCCTCACAGTTGTTTATGTTTCAAGGTAAACCACTCTCAGCGTGCAAGCGAAACACCTCTGAAGACGTGGATTATTGCGAAGAAGGATGGAAAAGTCATTGCAGCTCATTGCAATTGCATGGCAGGGTAAGTAAGGCTAATTAATTAATTAATCGCCAGGCCCAGACCTTAAAACATGATAACTCTTGGGCTGATAATACTGAATTGCGACACCCTCTGGTTGGTTATATTACTACGCCATGGCAGAGGAGTAATTTTTTCAGATAGGATTTAGTTTTATTTATTCATTTCGAATACCATATTAATACTCCATATTAGTATAAGTGGGCTATATTACACATCATCAAAAATGTGCTGATATAGATTGCACTTTGCTCCTGGTGTAGATTGCATTTTGTGTTTTAAAAAAATTTCATTTTGTATTCTATTCACAGATTATCAGAATCATGTTCTCATGTAGGAGCAGTGCTTTTTTTCCATTGAAGCTGGGTTGAAAATGCAAGATGCAGCTTCCTGCACAACAGAGCAGTGCAAGTGGCTGATGCCATCACATGTAAAAAAGGTAGGGTGATAATTTACCTGTTGGGCAAACAGGAGCTTAGACAGCAAAGACCCACAGAAACACAGTTTGGCATCTCAATCCTGTGATGATAGCCCTACCTGTCTTCCTCACAGCCATCAGATAAATGGCAGATTTATACTGCATATAGAAATGTTATTAAAATATAATTATCTTATTTGTATTAACTTTTTTCAGATTCCTGCTGCTCCAGTAGCTCAGATAGACTTCTCCTCAGCAAAAAAAAAAAAAAAAAAAAAAGCTTGACAGTTCCATTGACGGCAGGACAACTAGAAAAAAGGTTGGGAAATCACTTCCAGCTCCATGCCCAAGAGTGAAGAGAGGGTCAGAGACATATGCTAATTTTTTTGCAACATTAAGCAAAAACTGCCCAAGGAGTGCAGCATTGATGGCTAGGGAGCCTTACCACAAAGATTTCATTCCCATATCTAGCATGCTGCCTAAAACTCTTCTTGAATACAGAACACGAGACACACTGAAGTTACCCCCCAAAGAGCTTGGAGAGCTATGCCAGGATTTCAAGATAGAAGCGCTCACCATGTCCCAGGTCCAGGCTGTAGAGAGGTCAACTCGGAGTCAGAGTGCAGACAGGACTTAGTTTAGACAAAGAGCTGCCTCTAAGCTTAAAAAAGTACTAAAGACCAACCCCCAGCAACCATCAACGAGTTTGATCAAGGCCATATGCTACCCAGAAGCATATAGGTTCACTACAGCCGCTACAAGGTATTTAGGGTTTGAATTAGGATAAGGCAGAGGTAAGATTTGGGGTATGAGGCTGTCTACATTATGAATTGTGAATAAAAAAGTGTTCTATGAAGTGGAAGGAGAGTCCATAACACAACTATAAAGCTGTGGTCCTTACTCTGCCATCTATGGTAGACCTTTTTTACATTAGAACAAATGTTTACTGTTTTCATAGTTCATTTTTGGTATGGACAGCTCTGAAGAGTCAACATACGTTATAGGGTTATAAGGTTAGGGTTATGCAGGAGTAGAACTAAGTATAGTGTTTAAGGTAATGGCATTGGAATGTTGGGCCCACTGGATTGTGTGCTGAGCTGGGTTAGGGTTTTTTCTTACCTTTTCCTCCTTAGACTCCAGTCCTGACGAGCCTCCAGCTGGTTCNTCACCGTTGTAACTAAACCTATTCCCTCGCCAGATAATCTAGCTCCACACATCCATGAGGCTGATCTATGGCGTCATTTCTATGGGGATAGAGAGGATATCTTCCCTTTTGAGCCACCACATTCAGCTCCACGCCAGCCAGATTCTGATCCTGAACTAGTTATTAACCCGGATAGTTTTAAACCTGACCCCGTGCCTGATCCCTTAGCCCCTCATCAGGTAATTCATTCTGGAACTCTTATTTTTCAACCGGTCAATTTGTCACCAGATTCTATCAGTAAATCCGTTAGCTTAGCTCCAAAGACCCCTCGGCGTAAGAAAAGGCGTCGCCTTAAGTCAGCTCTGTGCCGTCTAGAGACCCCTGGGTCAGCTCTGTGCCGTCTAGAGACCCCTGAGTCAGCTCTGTGCCGTCTAGAGACCCCTGAGTCAGCTCTGTGCCGTCCAGAGACCCCTGAGCCTGCCCTGTGCCGTCCAGAGACCCCTGAGCTTAAAATTAATAGGGCTTCAGAAATTGGAATTGGTGAAGACATGCCTCCCAGAGCCCTTCAGCAGATGCCACTAACCGCCAAGAGCCCTCTGCAGACGCCTCAAGCCACCTCAGAGACTGAACTTGAGCCTCCATGGGTGGTTTCCCCTGTTCCTGAGACGGAGCCACGGTCGGTGGTCTCTCCAGTTCCAGGGGTGGAACCACAGTCGGGTGTCTCTCCAGTTCCTGAGGTAGAACCACAGTCGGTGGTGTCTCCTGTTCCTGAGGTGGAACCACAGTCGGTGGTGTCTCCTGTTCCTGAGGTGGAACCACAGCCGATGGTGTCTCCTGTTCCTGAGGTGGAGCCACAGTCGGTGGCCTCCCCAGTTCCTGAGGTGGAGCCACAGTCGGTGGTCTTCCCCGTTCCTGATGAAGAGCCACAGTCGGTGGTCCTCTCCGTTCCAGATGTGGAGCCGCAATCGGCGGGCTCCTCAGTTCCAGTCCGAGAGCTGCTGTCGGCGGTCTTCTCAGAGCCTGTTCCAGCGCCACAGTCGGCGGTCACCACAGAGCCTGTTCCTGAGTCGCCAAAGAGGGGACGGGGTACCCCGTGGGGGTACCTACTGAAGGTTGGGCGTCACCCTCCTTAGAAGCTGCTTCGCCTCCGGCCCCGCGGCCGGCCCCCAGAGCGTCGACTTCGCCTCCGGCCCCGCAGCAGACCCTCGGAGCGTTGACTTCGCCTCCGGCCCCGCGGCAGACCCCCGGAGCGTCAGCTTCGCCTTCGGCCCCGCAGCAGAATCCCGGAGCGTCGGCTTCGCCTTCGGCCCCGCGGCAGAACCCCGGAGCGTCGACTTCGCCTTCGGCCCCGCGGCAGACCCCCGGAGCGTCATCTTCACCGCCGACCCTGTGGCAGACCCCCAGAGTGTCAGCTTCGCCTCCGACCCCGCAGCCGGCCACCTAAGACTCTATTCCGTTGCCGGATTATAAGGCCGGCCTCCAGAACCTCAGCCATGCCTCCGGCCCGGCAGTGGTCCTCCCAAGACGCTGCTTCGTTTCCGGCCCTGCGGTCGGCCTCCTGAGCATCTGCCTCGCCTCCGTCTCAACGGTCGACCTCCTGAGCAGCTGCTACGCCTCCGCTGCCGGCCTCACGGTAGGCCACCTGAGACTGTGTCCCGCTGCCGGTCCCTCGGCCGGCCACCTGAGACTCAGTCCCACTGCCGGTCCCATGACCGGCTACCTGAGACGTTACCCAAGATATGTTCGGGGTTTTCTTTTGTTTTCATCCACCGTAAGTGGATCGTTTTCTGTTCTGGACTTTGTTTTTGTTTTTGCCCTCCTGGCCTGTTTCCTCCATCGCCCACTCTGGGTGGGTTGTTTTTTGTTTTCTGGACTCTGTTTT
>NW_015152343.1:34396-44910 GCF_000732505.1 Cyprinodon variegatus
TCCTCCTGGATCCTTCCTCGATTGCTCACCTGCCTGTCCACC
This sequence comes from Cyprinodon variegatus, assembly GCF_000732505.1. Lineage (NCBI taxonomy): Eukaryota > Metazoa > Chordata > Actinopteri > Cyprinodontiformes > Cyprinodontidae > Cyprinodon > Cyprinodon variegatus. The sequence continues at coordinate 34,439 of NW_015152343.1, forward strand.
CTCTGGAGCTCACAAGTTGAAGCCCTTCCATCTCAGTCAAAACTCAATCTCAGTGGGCTCATCCAACCTCCCCTCCAGCTGCTCCGCTCTCCAAGAACTGTAAGGAATCAGCATCTTCTCTAAATAACTCAGATCCTCCTGCCAGCATCTAACTTATATCTCTCTCCGTGCAGTTCCTGATTAAGCCGCTGTAGTCCGAACCACCACGCCAGGCCGAACTTAATTCAGTAAAAACTTTTCAATAAACAATCTAAAACTGCTTCCCGACTCGCATTGTGTCTGCGCCAGAGTCTACTGTTGAACCATGTCATGAAATCACTGAACTGGCTCTACACATCCATTACTAAGTAATCATTTCTTTTTCATGTTTTGCATGTGTACTGTGTACAGTTATGGATGCAAACATGAGGCACAAGCCAGAGGAGCATATAGGAAGCTGATGGGTCGGGAGCATGCAGGCTTCTCCTTTATGGACAGTGGTCTCTGGCTGAACCCCAAGTGGCCATACATGGGATCCTCTCCTGATGGGATTGTCACTTATGACTGTCACAGAACTGGCATCTGTGAAATGAAGGTGATAATACAGTCTCTGTTGTAGTAAAGTCCCTAAATCTTCGAGTCTAAAGTCCTGAACTGAGCAAAAAAGCAGAAAATATATTTGCTAATCTATTGTTCACGTCCTTCTCACTGTGATTTTAGTGCCCATACTCTTACAAAGATGAAGCCAATCTACGTTTGTGTGCTGGGAGAAAGGGATTCTGCCTTATCAACGATGGGGATCATGTCATGCTGGACCGGACTCATGATTACTACTTCCAAGTTCAGGCACAGCTCCACATTGTAGATGCAGAGTACTGTGACTTTGTTGTGTGGAACCGCAATGACATTTTTGTGGAAAGGATTTTGCCTGATTTTGAACTTTGGGATGATGTGATTCCTAAAGTTGAGTGTTTTTTTAGAAACTGTGTACTTCCAGAAATACTGGGACAGCAAGTTACAAACGTACATGTGTAATGTGATGAAAGAATGTTTACTGTTAAAATTAAATGCCATTGAGAAGATGAATAACAAATGGTGGTTTATTATGATTGTAATGCTAAATACTTGCAATGCTTGTAATGCTAAATACAAGCATAGCATGAAGCTATGCTTTAATTTATATGAAGCAATAACTGCTAGATGCCTGTCAAAATTAAATGTAATAGTTCTGCAAAAGCAAACAGATATAAGGGAAGGATAGAGAGACAGCGGATTGAAAAGCAAAGATATGGTATGCTATGGATGAAAAGAGTAAATGTGACAGCATGATACATTTCCATTTAGATGGGAGGGCAAAGCCTTTCTTCTATGAAGAGGGACATCATTTTACTGTGAATAGCTCAGCACTGTCATCACAGACACAGTTCTTGTATTTTGCATCTTCATGAGTTTGAATCAAAACTTCCAAGGAGTACATCATGAAAACTTTCCCAGAGCACTGGACTCAACCTCCTAGGCACACTTCAAAAAGAGGACGTAATATAATCTTGTTCTGTGAGACAGAAATTGAAATGATTATTTCATCCTCTGTGTTTTGAACAAGTGTGTGTGTATGATTGTCTGGAGCTGCCTTAAGGCTTTGAGGTTACCCAGCAATTTCCTCATTTCTGGAATTCTTTATATTAGCTTCTTTTGTGATTTTAGTTTAGAGAAAAGACTACACAAAGTGATTTTATGTCGTTTAAGCATTACCTTTGATACATTGGCTCACCTAACATTGTTTAAAGCAATACTCAAGACACAAACATGTAAAAGGTCAATATTATGATTTACTTAAAGCATTAATACTGTTGTATTTTAAACTTAATATGTCTAAACTAAGGGAAAACCTATACCATATTGAGGTCTGCCTGAAAAGGTAAAATTGTATGTGTTTTTTGCCCGCATGTGTTACTGCTTTCTATCGGCAGTCTAGAGAGCCTCAGGGTGACTAAGGTTTCTCTTAGTGGCAACGTCATCACCTTATTGAGTAAAAGAATCAATATTCTTGCATATTCATCATGGAGATTTAGTCCCCTGAAGCACAATTTTTCTTTGGGCTTTATCTTAAAGATCCTGAATGTTTTTCATTAAGGGTAAGTCATGGCCTTTGCTTTATTTTATTTCTTTTGATCATTAAAAATTTTCACATACCTTATTTGTGAAGTACAGCTGCAACAATTATTAAGTTAGCTGGTTGGAAATCCTTTGGCCTTCAGAATTTGAGTCACATACTGACATGATGGTATAACGCAGTTACTGCAAATCTGTTGGCTGCATGTCCATGTTGTAAATCTCTTGTTCCACCACATTCTAAAGGTGCTATATAAACTGAGATCTGTTGTCCTTTGAGGCTGTTTGAGATTGAGTCATCAATACATCAGTTTGATATGATTATACTATTTTTAACATGGCACATTATCCTAGTGGATGTGATCATCTGAGGGGGGTCATTTTAGAGTAGTAATGGAGATGGTCACCCAAAATACTCAGATAGGATGAGGTATTTAAATAATACTTGGTTTGCAAGAACAATATCCTTTACAGCTTTAGCATCTGGTTGAAATGTTGGCATCAACTGTTAACATAATGATATCCATGCTTTCCATGTTTTTTAGATCAAATTTTGAACCTATTATCTCAGTTTTGAAGCTCAAAACAAGACTCAGTTGATTAGGCAACTTTTTACATTTTTGTTATTGTTAAATTTTGGTGGCCTTATGCAAACCATAGCCTCAACTTTCTGTCTACCAGAGAGAACACAGAGCAGCATCCAGTGTTGTCTTCTTTTGCTTAAAACCCCTATTTTGAAGGTTTTTGAAATGTTGTGCAAACAGAGATTGTTTAATTTATATCTTGGTTGCAGAGAAAAATTATTTGACCTACTAGTAAAGCTACTGTTATATTTCAGCCATTCTTAACTTAACCCTATACACCAGCAAGGCATTTTCTTTACCATGGTTACCACTCACACTTTTTATTCTCTCTGAATCAGAAAGATGTGTTTGCACAAGAAATCCTAGTTGATTCTATTAGAAGACTTGCACTATCTGCAAATGTATGACTGCTCTAGGGACATTTTGTCTGACCGAATGACAGCCAAAATGATAAATGTGATGTTCTTTAATCTCCTCATTGTATACCATGCATAAATGTGTTTGTGGATGTTACCTGCTAGTTTGTTCAGTTGGTTTGGTTTCATCAGAGGTCACGATATCCGGTATTTCATTACATTTCTATGACCAAACAAGAGTCTCAAACCAGTGGAAACACAATAACCATACCAAAATATATAAATTACTGAGTAATTTTGTAATTTATCTCCAAAGTATATAAACTACTAGAATAAAAAGCTATTGTTTTTAAGAACTTAAGGATTGCAGTTGTAATTTACTGTCTGAAAAGCTGTACTAAATGAAATTTCATTTTGTATACACTGGGTATACAAAATGACAATAAAAGTTGTCTAAGGCTAAGTGTCATGAAGGGTTTTTGTGGAGCTAAACCCAAATGCAGAACACACCACGGAGTCAGGGGTAAAAGTTCAACAGTTTATTAAAGGTACACACAGAGAAATATAAACAGGTTCTGGTACAGGTCTGGGACTGGAATCACTGATATCTGCAGAGATGGGTAGTTTGATTAGCCAGGCAGTTTGATGGCTTGTCGAGTGTGTTAATTTAGTCTGTACGTTGGAGAGGTTCTGGCAGATCCTTTGAGAGGGGGGGAACTGGTTGGGTCCAGAGACTATGGTTTCAGCAGGGAGCTCAGCAGCAGCAGCGTCTAGCTTCTGACTTGTGAGTTTCTGACCTTGACTCGGTTTCCTAGCTCTTCCTTGAGAGCTGTAGGAGGAACCCAGACTGATATCTTCTGGTTTGGCTTCCTTGAGCAGGCAGGCAGGTTTCCAGGCAGAGCTCATCCAGAGCTTCTGGGTTTCCTGTGAGCAAAGAAGACAAAGGCAGTCTAGAATCTAGTTTCTCTCTTGAGCCAACTAAGATTCTCTAAAAATGACAGAGGCTCAGGTTCGCTAACCAAACTTGGTCAACACTGCGGCGTTGAAGGAAGGTCTGGCTGCTGGTTAAATAGGAAGGTCTCCTGATGGGCTGATGAGCATCAGGTGTGCTGGAGGGCTCCAGCCCAGGAGACCCACAGCGCTCTCTGCTGGAGACAGATGGTAACTCTCCAGATCCCAACAGTAACCCCAGTCCTAACAGAAAACAACATAAAACAGAAGAGGATCCTCGGCACCCTCTGGTGGGCAAGCCTGAGGATCCCAACACTAAGTTAGATTGCATGTCTTAAATACTGCTGTTTAGTCGGTCAAACCAGTGAAGGCTTGGGCAGAGCTTTATTAGACAAAGCGGACAGAACACCAAAAGTGGGAAAAAAGCAACATTACCTGCTAACGTCAGCATAACCCCTATGACTGTGAATTTGTCAGCATACAGAACATTTAAGCTCCTGATGTTTCAGAGCCATGGTCAGGGTCATAGATCCTAACTTGCACAAATGTCAGTGAGATAAATGATAGCTGAATCGGTCAGGCAGTATATTTATAACATATTCAGTTATACATATTTGGTCTCATCCTGTACAACATGAGGTTAGAGAGGATAAAAGGATGCTTAACAGAATAAACTATGTTTTAGTTTACTTCATCAATGGCATTCCTATCTGGATGGTTGTTTGTTTTAACAAAAAACTATCTGTACAAGAATAATACAACAATAAAATAGAAAATGTTGCAGGTCCTCCTGAGCAAAAGTGGTAATCTTAGAATGCTTTTTTACTAAGCTTCAAGGGGATTTGATCTATTTTGATTCAAGGTGGTTCTCTAATGCTGCCCGTCTTTATACCTGAAAGGTTGTTAAGCACATTCAATTTAATCTTCCACTTTATTTTCAGAGACTCAGTAACAAGGGGATGTCTTGGATAGAACCTGACATTCTCTGTCTTTTAATTGTTCCTTTGTAAAAAGGCAATCCTCAAATTCTCAACCCTTGAATAAAACATCATCTACCTTTGTCTTCTGTATGTCTTTCCCCAAACCACTGCCAGAAAAGTGATTACTATTTCAATATTTCAAGGGTTTTAGAAAGAGAAAAGAATGTGGAGGGAAATTAATGCATCAAATGATTACAATCTCCATACAGTAAAGGACTCTTTTGCTGGCATCAATCAGTTAAGTGTGCAACAGGGGGGTTAAATCTCTTTCACATAATGATGCCATAATTTCCTCTATTCATGTTGGAAAGAAGCATGAGGCTGAGGTGGAAAACATAATTGACAGTTGAATAAAAGACATATTTGGGGCTTTTTGAGCAATTGAAGACTGTACAATGGAAGAATGTTAATTATTAGAAGATAATTCATCAAAGTTATTACAAATAAAGAACCACTTATATAAAGATAATACAAACTTCATATTATAAGTGCCCAGGCAATAATTCTAACCTAGGATTTTCCTAGCTGCAATCCTCTTCTGACTAACCACTGTCCACCGTGCAGCCTTCTTACCAGCGTCGTTTGGTGGAGTTTTCTCAAGGGGGGGCTTCAAATTCAAAATAGACGTATACCAAAAACCAATTAAATGTATACTAAGTTATCACACCAGTATATTTAAAAGAATGTCAACAACAAATATCATTATAAAAACACTTTATAAAAACAAAACATAATTTCATGAACAGGTTTAGTTTTGTTGCTCCTCTGAGGCTTTGTGAAGGCAAATCTGTGGTTTGCATGTTCCAATATGGTGTCACAAACCTAAAAAAAATTAAGTACAAGTTTAATAAAGGAGACGCTATTAGTCAGCTTTATATTTTTTTTAATATATAAAAACTATTTATTTTCTGAGAATGTGTTTATTTAGGAGCAACTATTCAAATCATCAAACACCTACAGTAGCATGCAGTTAGCCAAGCCTTGTAGCTAAACCTGGTCCTGGAAAAAGACAGAATGTACTGTGTCATCTGTCTTTGGACGGCTGATTAATTTTGATGTTTGGCTGAGCAGGTACAAACAAATTTTCCTCCAGCTTCTTTTGGTAAGTTTGCTTCAAGGAGCTTTAATTTTTCTTGTTCCAATTCTCTCTCTCTCTCTCTCTCTCCAAATCGTCCCCAATTTCCGAGACTCGACCTGTCAATCAGCTGCACTACTACTAAGACGTCAGTTACTGCAGGAGAGGTGCGCCCAGAGCTCTCCTATACTTTTGCATTGCAGAGGAGCTACTGCTTATGTGCCAACTTTCAACAAAAGTCAATCGGCAAAGATTTTTGAGCCCGGGCGGATATATGTCACCAATCCGACGGCAAAAAAACTGGTTTATTTGACATTAAATATTTATCTTGCACATCTAAAAAATCTATTAATATATTTTGAAATATTTTAATTTTCTCAACATACTTTTATTTGTTTTTTTCACTTAATCAAGGTCTTTGGGTGGGTCGGGCGGCGCCCTTGTGCTCTCTATTGGCCAGGCGCCACTGCTTCTTATAGGTGGGAAATAACCAAATTATTCTTTTTTTCAGTAAGGGTCCAGCTATTTAGAAACATGCATCTTAGTGCGGAGAGTTTTGTTGCAAAAATGAGCATATAAGCAACTTCCAGTACAACTGCAGCAGATGCAGTAAAGTATTTTGTCTGGGTAGAAGATGATGTTTTAGCAATTACTTTATTCCTTTATTTTCTGTTTCAATAAGAAAGACATGTCTATTGGACATAATAAGCTGTTTAATACCTTAGTTTTAAAGAGGATAAGTGTAACGTGTGTCTTTACAAAATGTATTTTTCCAACAATTTAAATGTGCTTAAAAATATATAAATTTACTGAATCAGTACTAAATTGAATTATGCTTTTGCCTCAGTTCTGAAAACACAACTGTTAAGTTGTGAAGATAGATAAAATGTCCATTATAATCCCAATATTTCTTTATCTTCCCAAGTTTTGAAAGATAAAAGTTCAGCCATGATTATATTCTCCTATTTAAGAATTTGTGAAATCTTGGTTAATCTGAAGCTCTGAGGATTTGAGCTCTTTATGACTATATCTTGATATCTATTTTAACATTGTGTTGAATAAGAGTCTGTAAATGTGATATTACATTTCTTTAGGCTCAGGCTCTGCTTTGAAGAAGATTGAAAATGGGGTTGACATTTTTACATGGAGTAGTTTCTAAACACTCAAGGGAAGGGTGGCCCTGATCAGATTGATCAGATGAACAATAGATTATATCTGAAGGATTAAAATATGACTGAAAAGCAGAAAGAGGCAATGAGAGACTTTTTTATGTTGGCCTTAAAGACTCCTCCAGCCTCTGTTCTAATACCAGTTTTTACTTTAGACGTAGGTTTTTTTTAAAGTTCCTCCTTTTGTCATCCTTCAGGGGAATGCAGCCCCTAAATGGCTGACTGACAGGGATTAGGAGCAGGAAGGGGAGATAGCATGAGATGGATTCAAACACTTCTTCTTCACCACTATTTTCAGGCCCCAAGGCATTCTTATCACACCTATTCAAACTCATTGCTGCAATCTTCTGTACTTCTATATCTCCTTTACAAACTTGATATACCCTGTAATACTGCTTTGTGTAAACTATCCATCATTAAAAGTGTATGATTACATATTCAATTTAGTTGGTCAGAGCTCATACTTTTGCAACACTGTGAAATACTCCCTGGAGTTTCATTGCAACTCTTTTGATGTTTTTGTATTGCCTCTCAAAGTTGTACAGAAGAATTTCAGATTTTTCTAGTTTTTCTAGATTAATGCACAAAGAGAGCAGGGCAGCGCCTAATCTTGCGTAGTTGCTAAAATGTTGGTACCTTTAACAGTAATCCAATGCTCCATTCCAATGATTAAGTGTAGAGTTTTGGGACAACAAAGTAATGTAATCAAGGACTTCTAAGTAAAAATACATGTTTTAAACTCAAACATATTGCCTCTGAAACTGTGAGAGTGTTAATGATCTATAGATTATATCTTGCAGTACAGAAAACATTTTTTTCATGTTTGTTTGATAGATTTGTTTATTGTAGCCTTTGCAATTAGCAGTGTTGGGAGTAGTGCTGTAACATAATAACAGCATAGAGTTATTTTTCAGCAATGGACTAATCTAACTATACACCTTTCAAATATTGCTAAGGCAGTTACTTACAATCTGATGGGGCACGTTATTTTAACTCGACTGATGGAAGCGACTTATAAGTACTTTGTTGTGGGGAGAGAACTCTGAATTATAAGCACAATGATGTGCTTACAGAGAAGAGACGGGAGGCCATGGCAGATCAATGTTGATCAATCAAGTTTGTAAGCATCAAATTAGCTTTATTGTTATATTAGTATAAACATTAAACATAACATTCACATCTATATCAATATATGTATATTGAGTGTCATGGCTGATGTGTCCCACCACAAACACCAAAAGATCAGTGTTTGTTTTCAGGTGTTTAGTCATTTTGGGGAATTGATTATATCATATGTTAATATGAAACAACCTGTATTAAATAATTTCACTTCAAGTTGTATTGAAAGTTTTGATAATGTTAAAGTCATTCAAATTCATCAGCATTTTACATTTTTACAGTTACTAACTCCATGAAAACATTCCCGGAGAAGTAACTAACATACCCAACACTGGTAATTATTAGGTTTCAGCACATGTGTGTCTAAGGACTTATATTTGCTCCTCTTCTAAGGATAGAGATTTTTTTCAAATGAGAAAAAAAAAAATATTTTTAAATACGTGTACAACCGCAACCTTAACAATGCAAAGGAGCTTCAGTGCTTGGATGATCCCAAGGGCTATGTTGTTGTGGGCTTAAAATCCACTGGGAGGGTCTCATGAGGCAAACAGGCTCTTGGTGACGGGTTGGACTTAGAGCGGGTCACAAAGCCCTAATGATGACAAAAAATCAAGACATGTGACGTTGGCTGGTATGGCGGAGCCAGGACCCTACTGTGGCCTTGGGTTGGGGTTTGTCTGCAGGTGCCTGGTTCTGGGGTTCCTACTCGCAGACCTGGCCTGGCTGAGAACAAAGGAGCAACTTAAGGCTATCGACCAGAAGTGATCCCCCAGCACCTGCAGAAGGGACCATGGGCAGCAGTCACAGGTGGAGGCCCTTACGACCTGATCCAGGTATACTTAAACTGGATCTGGGGATGTGGAATGGATGTTGTCTCTGCTTTTGCGGGAGGTGGAGAAATACCAGCTAAAGCTCCATGCATAGCCTGGGCTCTAGAACCCAGCTCCTTAAAAGAGGGATGACTCTCTTCTTTTCTGAAAAGGACTACGGGGAGTGGGCTCTAGTTGGTCTGCTTGTGAGCAATTCATGCGCCTGCAGGTGCCTGGAGAGGAAAAGATTGCTTACCCTAAGGACCCTGCTAGATGCTAGATTGTATGAGTACAATTTAGCAGCACCTTCTTAGAGACTTTGTTTCACGGCTGGCCTAGGAACTCCTCAGTTCTCCCACCAGCAGAGCTGGAGGAGGTTTTCCGGGAGAGTGAAGTCCAGGAGCCCCTGCTGAGATTGCTGCCCCTGTGACCTGGTCCCACGCAGATCATGAGTATGTGTACAGCTCAGTGGGGGGAAAAAGAATAAAAATATGTTTTTGGATTTAGTATTTTGGCAACCAAAAGGCAAACAAAATTAGGAATCGTAATTGTGAGGAGCTTGTGCTGTTTAGGAGTCTAAATATATAGGCATCAACTCTTACATGCAGGGACAAAGGTAGAGAAAAATCCAGACTTAATCGTTACAATGGGGTTCTTACAAAGCTGAATGCATGGTTTTCAAATAGCAACTCTTGATGACCAATTATATTGTACTATTATTTTAGACCATCCACTGCATAAACATGTATGATTATGGCCTCCTCTATAGGTTATCAAGTGCAGCTTAGGGAGTAACTTTTGAGTAGAGAGTTGGTCATTACCCCTATTTACAAAGAATCCTTTACTTGTGCATCCTCCATTCAGGTGATTAGAGCAGTGCTCTTGTGCTCCGAGAATGTTGCAAGTACCTGGTTTGATCCTCACAGCCTCCACTCTGGGTTCCTGAGCAAGAACCTTAACCCCACGCTGCTCCCCAGGCGCTGCACCATGGCTGCACAATGGGACAATACCTCTGCATTTAACCCATCCAAGGGTATGGGTTAAATGCAGCTGTACGTTTCTCCAGTGTGAGATCAGTACAGTTCAATTATTAATTATTATTGATTAATTAATTAATTATTGGTCAATGTGGGAATTTTTACTTGCGCTGTTGCACTGCTGCACTGTTCACATATAGGAATATTGTCTATTTGTGACAGATTACAGAGAAAAATACAGACATTTCAAAAGATTAGATGAGCCAGACAGGTCAGCCACAGGGAGACACTGTTGCGGTGGATTACCAAGCAGAAACATGTATGTGAGTGTGTGTGTGTGTGTGTGTGTGTGTGTGTGTGT